>NW_011948426.1:2726920-2786829 GCF_000503995.2 Ceratosolen solmsi marchali | reverse complement strand
TTCCATATTTATTATTTAAAAAATAAAATACTAATATTTATTATTATTGTATTGCCAACGTTGAATATCTTTTAACTATTATCTTTGGATCAAATGATTGGTACATGGATAATATCAGTGCCTAATTGCAAGCCAAGTGGACAACAATTGAACGTCAACGTTATATAATTAAAAAAAATTTTAATAAATGATGTGACTGAAGACGGAGGCTAGAGTTGTAAACATTATCATAAAACAGAATTTAAAATACGAGGTGCGAGTCTCCTCGGGAACCCGGCGAACCACAGGGCACAAGCACTCAAGGCGCCCGTTATTCATCTAACGCGTCAAGAATTTAAATTAAACGCCTGAGCTTAAAGTTATTTGAATAATGAAAACTACGACCATGTTACCTAATCGTAGGGAAGAAAAAAATTAGCCACCTCGGGGGCGAGGTCCGGGCCACTCACCCTATCTCTGCTCTGTCCGGTGCGACCCTCGACCTCGTACGCGGGTCGTCTCCGAGCCGTATCTCGAACGTTAGCATAGTGCTCCGGTGCATAAGTGGCACACGGCGAGGTACCGTCGGTCGAGTATCCTGTACTGTAGGCACTCTCCGGAGACGAGAGGTTGACCGCACTACCCGCAGGTCCATACTGTTGCTGCTGCTGTTGCTGTTGCTGTTGCTGCCTCGATTGTTGCTGTTGTTGTTGTTGCTGCTGCTGCTGCTGCTGCTGCTGCTTCGATTGCTGAGGCTTGAAGCTCGAGGAGGAGATGGGCAACGCCGGAAGCACCTATGATTACACGATTAGACGTGGATAAAGGGCTTTGTTAGTATATTGCCAAAATGGGAAAAAGTGGGGAGGACGCGTGGGAAGAGGAGCGTCACTACATTGGACGTTAAGTAACTCGAGAGGAGGCTCACGAGACCCAATAATTCACAACGACCGGATATTTAATCCTTTGATGGACATCATTCATCACTCGTTCACTCTCTCTCTCTCTCTCTCTCTCTCTCTCTCTCTCTCTCAATCTCTCTCTCAATCTCTCTCTCCTTCTAGGCCCCACTCACACTGTCTCTTTAATGCATAAATTATACCAATGGATAAGCCCAAGTAAATGTATTTTTTTAAACAATTTAATATTGACAAACGAGCGTTGATATTGAGACACAATAAATATATAAATTATACTTAAAATAACACTGACAAGTTGTAAATAAAATATTCTGTTATCATTTATATTCATTACAGTTAAACTCCACGATATTGGAAAGATAATAACTTCAGATAGTGTTTCTATTTTAATATTTAACAATGTATTTATGGTACAGTTTATTTATATTAATGTGAAAAAGATAAGAAAGTTGTATATAATTTAATGTAAAATCAACATGGAAATAAAATTAACATAAAACAATTATTAACTTATTTTTATGTCGTTTTAAAAATGAAATTTTATACACAACCATAGTGCATTCCATTCCAATTTTGCTTCTTTTTCGTCCTCTGCTATTCGTTTCGCTTCATTTCTTTTCTCTTCTATTTCTGCTTTAATCCATCTTTTACAAAACAAAAAATCTTTTATATTCCCATTGATTTTTCCACAATCATTGGAAATTTACTCCAAGCTTTAGTTTTATCGAATATATATATATATATATATATATATATATATATATACATATTTCGACAAATATTTTAACTTGACGTTATTATATCAAATCTGCATCCATAAGTGGTGAATTTTAAAATACAATTTATCGAAATATTACATTATATTAGTATTCAATATATTAGTATTCAACTACCGTCATTGTTAACATTTTCATATTTTAATTAAATATTGTAGAATATAGATGTAGCGAGTCCTCCTACTTTAGGTATAATTTTAATTGATATATTCTTAAAATCGAAAGCCTTTAATCTCGGTCAATATTATTATTTAATTTTAATTAAACCTTTGTAACAATCCATTCAGTTAATGATTATTTAAAAAAAAAAAAAACGGAAAACGCTCCTTACGTTTATTTTATATTATTATTATTTACAGCATTATTAATTATTAATTTTCATGAATTATGTAATTAAAATAAAAGTAAAAACAAAAACAATTTATCAAAATTAAAACAAAAACGGTTTGATAACTAATTACTTTTATTATTTAAACCTTAATGTTTAGAATTATTTGTAAATATATGTAGAATACTTTTATTCACTCAAATTGTATATTTTAATAAAGGATATAATTACGTCTGAGATAATATATTTGAATCCGTAAAATATAAAATATATATTACGAAAAATATTATATATATATATATATATATATATATATATATATATATATATATATATATATATATCAATAAATTGAGATACTAATAAATGTTTATACATTTAATTTTTATAATTATTACTTTATATATAGAACTTGGTTATAATATATATTTAAATATGTTCATCTCCTGAGTAATTTAAAGTATCTGCATTAACTATACATAAATCTCTGAAAGCAAGTTAAATTTCTCTTGAAATTAATTTTATTTATTTGAAAATTCAATAGTATGTCATTTTTTTTTTAACTAAAACTAATAATTATCCAATTAAATATTTCATTATTATTATTGGACAATAAGATAAATATAAATAATTATATTTTTAAACAAATATTTGAAAATGATGTTTTACTCCGTCTTATAAAACTTCGTATCGGGTATTGATTAAAGCGAGACCAATATATGTCTATTTTTAATTAAAATGTGCAAATATATATAAAATTGCTAATTGTTTATAATACATTCTCGACAATGCTGGCATTTCATCAAAAATTAAATTTTCATATAAAATATGGAGATTTTATATTAAAACGAGGTTAATGGATTTATAGATAAATTTTGGCATTGAGAAAATCCTGATGATTTGAATCTACCTTATGTCAAACGGAGAATGCCGATCTCCATCACATAAGCTACACTCTAATTAAAAAACTACTTCATCTTGCTCTAAATACAAATTCTCATTCATCTTCCCATCCATCAATGTATTTTTGAAAAGATTTGAATTTGACTTTTAAATCATAGATTTTTTTTTCTAATTAAAACTGAATAATCACCCGCCGCGCACCTCAAAGCACGTAGTCTAGAGTATTATTGAATATATCCTAATTGTCTAAACTTGGTGCGATAATAGTAATTGTAACTAGGATAAATTGAAAATCCTTACATTACATTGAAATTCTAAAATATTGCAAGTATTTATTATAAATCATTAGTTATTATAATTATATGAACATATTGTTTGTTGTGTAAAGGCTATCCATGAGAAGAGGTGAAAATTTCATTAGACGATGATGAGTTGGGCGGGGAGGGGGAGGGGGGATGGAAAGAAGGCGAGTGTAGGACTATGTACGCGTGTTTGTGTGAGCACGTGTTGCGTTGCTTGTATACACTTAGTAGTTTGTGTGATTAAGAATCGGTAAGCGTACAGACATGTGAATCCTGCTGAGAAAGCGTAAAATCCACCCCTCTGTGTAAACATCTCCCTCGGGAAGATGAGACACCGTTGACGGAGTAAAATTTTCCCAAATGATAACCGCCCTAAAACGAAAGCTACGTGTAGTAGTGGAATAAGAAGAAAATTATATTATCCTGTCGCTATTGCTGCCTTTTCTTATTGAGTGATTCTATTACATCGTCGTGAGGCGTTGCACATAGAATAATTTGAATTACTTGCCTAGTGGAGTGACTGGAGCAATAAGAAAACTTAATATCAATAACAACGATATCAGTGTCTCACATGGGAAAATGCGAGCGGCGCAAACTTTAAAATGAAAATTTAAAAGAAAAAAATTGATTTTTCATAAAATGAAGTAATTTTTTATGTAGAGTAGAGATGAAATTTCCCTGCCTATATATTTATTTTACGCCAATTTTCACAATATAAGGTTTCTTTTGTTTAAAAAAAAAAAAAAAAAAAGAAAGTCAGACAATAATACAGACTTGTACTTGTCTATAATAATATGATTATTTTGTCCTTTAAGTATTTTATCCTATTAAGTATGCAAATAAATTGAAGAGAATTCTACTTTTTTTTTTACAATATCATACCAACGAACTACGAAAAATGATTTATGATTCAAAGATATATTTACATTTATATTATGAAATACCATATTTGATATTTAAACGTATTTCTATTCATAAAAATCGGTATGCATAATAAATTTATCAATTAGTAATGGCAATAAATTAATTACATTAAATTACTTAGGAATGACTTTCAAAATACTAGTTAAGTCTTAATATAACAAAAAATTTAATTGAAAAAGAAAAATGAAACCTCAATGCTGTATTTAAAAAAAAAATTTACTTTATTCCAATTGAAGATTCACTACATATTTGGCAGTAATGAGCAATTTCACAGAAATAGAACTAAATCAGTTTTATTTTAACAACAGCTACCAATTTTTAATGCACTCATGTTATTAATAAACTTGTATAATTGAAAAAATTGTTTATCTCAATCAATAATTACTCATTATTAATATGATTGTACTTGTTATATATAAACTTGTATCAATTGATTTTTAAACTGTCAATTAGGCATATAAATTAATGTTACATTAATTAAATTTTATAATATTAATTTTTCTACGTGTAATTCGATATAAATTATTCCACAAGAGTTGTAAATAAATCAATTAATCGTAATCAATTAATAATGCTTATGAACGATCCCACCCTATATTCCCATGCACCTTAATATATTTTTATTATTTTCTTTATATTATTGTTTTAATGTTAGTATTAGTTTAAACATTTCATATTGCGATAATTTAAGATAATGAGTTGAAAAAATTATATGACGCAGCAAAAGTAGGACGAACTACGTGCAAGTAGTTTGAGTCTAGTTGTAGTTAGGCGTATGGAGAAAACAATACAACAATAGATCGATGCAAAAATGAACAAATACATTATGACATTCACTTCGCATCTGCTTGTTGTGAAAAAATCAATGAAAAAAATTATAATTAGCTCGGAATATTTAATATAAGAATATTTTTCTTAACATTGTTTTACACAAAGTGCAATACAATCTTACCATCTCCGAAATTAGGAAATGCATATCATTAGCGAATAAGATAATTCGTGATATATTTAAAAATAAATTATGATCCTCTCCTCTCCCGCCTCCCACATTAACGTGAAAGAATTGTATTTCTAGAATAAAAAATCATTGTAGAAATAAAAGCATGAATTATGTATTAAAAAAAATAAATTCCAGAAATATTCAGTTATTAAAGAAATTTTAGATTTATTTACAATTATTCAGATAGCAAAGATAAGAATATTTTTCATTGGCATATATTGTTTTCTATAATTTATAATATGTAATTTGCATTACATAGAATTTTTCAATGTTATAATAGTCAATGTTTATAGAACTCTTTTTGTGTTGATGGAAAATTAACTAACGCGAATATGTACAATTAACTCTAAGAAGAATGTCTATTAAACATTGGTTATCTTTATAAATTAAGTATCTCACGGTTAATATGATCGTTAATATCTTTGATTCATGCGTATATTTGAAATATTAATAGAAAAACGTTATTTTTGTAATTAATTAATTTTATGATTTAATGTCTCAAATTTATTCACATCTAATTAAAATATTACGGAAATTTTGATTAATTTTATCGACACCTTTGAACGAAATTGCAATAATAAAAGTACAATAATATAACTACGATTTCCAAAATTGATTTTTATTACTTCGTTTTCACGTTTCTTCTAAATATAAAATATTAGCTTTTATATTATAATGAAATTAATTAGAATGAGTGATTCCGACGAAAAAAAAAAACAACCAATGAATTATATTCCTTCATTCGAATCAGCCCATTAATTCTAAGATTTTCAAACCTTATTTAGGAGTACTTGCAGAAAATACAGAATATATTATTTTTCGATGAAAAGAAACAGCTTTCTTTTACATTTCTCCAGTATGAAAAGAATGAAAATTCTATAGAAATTTAAATAATGAGATTTCTATATAAAAAGTAAAACATAGTTGTGAATAATAATAGCTTCTTGTTACACTTATATGTAATTAAAAAGTTTATTGCACAAAGTTTATCATTTGAGCCTCAGAACCTTCAGTGATAAGTTTATTAGCAGAGTTTCTGCGAACTTTGATAATTCAATCGCTTATCGGTTTATGGGACATAAAACTGAAAACATTTGTTGCGAAAGTGATCGGGAATTCTACGATTCCTTGTTTATTAGAAAAAATAATTAATACCAACATTAATCACAGTAATGTAATATTTTTCAACGAAATATTATTTCTTTACCTTAAAACCTTTTAATGCGTATGTATGTATGAGAAATTTCTTTTATTATGGCTTAGTGGGTTAATATAATTTAATAATATTGTTTGGAAAAATGAAATTATATAATTTAAGAGAAAAAAAAGCACACAATGAAATCCCGTTATATAATTGCGTTAATACTTATTTCTTTTTAACGAACGATAAGTACTGTAAGTAAATATAATTTTCTTTTTACAATACATTCAAATCTATTATCCTTAAAGATTTTGTTTGCCATGCTATTTATTGATCATATGAAAGTGCAAAGAAACTTTATTTAGTCAATTTGATGAATAATCTGCGGAGTTACGTAAATTCACTAAAGAGAATTGAAGATAAATTAAAAATTTGATAATAACGTAATGAATATTGAAGAATATAACTACGTATCTACATTAATATTAATACATTATTTTAAAGCTTATAAATAGTGTATAATTAACATACTGTAATTATTTGTATAAATGTTGCACTATATAAAGTGCGATATAAATGATTAAGTGAGTTTAAGGGAAGTAAATGAATGACCTGAATTTCTAAGTCTAAATCTAGATCTCTAGAGGATTGCTTACATATTTTTCTAAGCTTTATCACCAACGTGATAGTCTTGTATTTGCAAATTAAAAAGAAATTTTTGATATTTACCGTTAGTTTTAATATTAAGTTACAGTGATGAAATATTACGCTTTATCTATGTCAATATGAAATTTAAAATTTTTCGAAATCATCGCAGCAAGCGTAATTAATAAAATAAAATTATCTTAATTTTTATATACAAGTTAGATTTAATGAGCTTCAATCCCATGTAAAGTTCTTATAGAGTAATCCGACACTTTAATTGCATTCCTTATGCAGCACACTCAACGACGTTGCTATTATAATGACATGAAAAAGGATAAAAAAAAAAAAATCCTCGGCTATTTGTGCAAAAAAAAAAAAGAAAAAAAATGCGACCAACCATAAACTAAATAATATTTTAATTCATGCAATCATAGAAACATAAATCTTAAAAATCCCTTAAAGTCGCTGCATACACACTTTTGCCATTATCATGGAAATATTTGTAGAAATTTCAAATGTTATAAATTTTCACTGCCATTATTCTCTCCTCGTCAGGATATAAAGTATCTGACCCGCGTGCAAAAACGTAATAAATCTTGAAAGAGCGCGAGGATCAATAAGATCTTGCGGTCAGCACTCGTAAAGGTTTTGCAGGTAAAGGTAATGCAAAATGGTCTTGCAAAACGAAGTATCAACGCAATTAGAAACGAATGTAAAGAGCGAAATCTGAAAATAATGCCCAATTAGATGTCACTGCGCTGGTTTTATGAAATTACCAAGACAATAGAAAAGCAACCGTGAACTAGCAAGTGCCGCTGAATTATTTATAACAAGGTAATAATAACGCATTATTTATCAAGTTTCTTAATAAGAGGTTGGCAATAAGAAATGTGAGTCCGGGCCAAAGTGCCGAGCAGTAATCCTAAAAGCTACGGTGAAACTCGCAAAGTAAATAAATAAGAGTGGAAAGGTGTAGTGGATGGGTGGCGGGGTCGAAGTGTTACGTTGGCTCACCTCGTTAAAGTCGGGCCTCGCGCCAAAAAGCTTAGGATCGAAAGCTCTGGCCTCGGCCTCCAACTGCGTCTGCTGCATCACGGCCTTGCGCTCCTTCCGCTTCGACCTGGAGCGCGCGATGTGCGCCTCCATCCAGCTCCGTATCTTCGTGCCGAACATCTTCGCGCTCTTCAGCCCCGGCGCATTTCCATCTGTCGTCGTCGAGTCCGCGATTTTCCGGCTGCTTCCCCACTTTTACGCCGCCTATTCTCCAGCCTATTCTCCAGCTCTCGAACTACTTCGCTCGCTTCCGCTTCGTGCATCGACGATATCGGAAAGCGCAAGCCATTGTCGAGCGACGCGGCCCGCCCCTCCGCTCCCTCGCAACCGCGATACTTCTTTTTCTGCTTACACATTCAAGACATACATATACCTTTATTCGTCTGAGATTTTCTCTTTATAGTGAGCATTGACTGCTATCTGTCGCTCTCGCTTTTTAATAACGCGAATCCAGAGCATTTTGTGATTTGCCGCTACGCGACGCCCTGCTCTTTGAGGGAAAAAACAATAAAAAAAAAAAAAAAACAAAAAAACAAAAAAATTGATCGATCGTTTAAAGGCTCGGGAACGCGGTGGGAGAACACAGTGGTAGCCCGTGACTTTCACATTCGCGGAGACGGTTTGAATTTTTGCTATTCCATTCTTTATATTGTAAAGTCACCTCATAAAAGTTTGATCGAATCAGGCTACTATTCCGCAAGAGCCATGAAGTGAATTATTTTACATTTACGTTTGATGCACCGGCTCAAAGTTATTTCAAAGTCACGTAATATATATGGAAAGATTTATACTGCATCTCCCAGGCTTCGTATCTGAGTATAAAAATTTTCAACAACTTTTTAATGTCCAATGTACCATCATAATTTATGTTTGCAATGATACTTTTTACATATTTACAATGTGACACTTCAACATTCAAAACTTCTATAATTAAACTTCACATCTTCGAGTCCAGAGTTAATATTTTTATCCGACCTTCTGCACTTTTTTCATTTATTTTTTCACTTTTTGTTTTGTTTTGTTTTTTGTTTTTAACCTTTCACAAAGGGCAAATTAAAAGAATGAAAATTTCGTTATACGATGATACGCAAAGAAATATAATGTTTTTGGTTCTGACTCTAGCGATTAATTATTTTTATGTAAATTATTATTTTAAAAGTAATGTGATATTTCTGTATTTATTTTATTTTTTGTTTTTTGGTTGTTGTTTTTTTTTTTTTTTTTTTTTTTTTTTTTTTTTTTAATGTAATTTATTTATGTATTATCTATTTTTTCGTAGGAACGTAAAATGCTTTGGACAGTAGGAGACTAAGAAAACCAATAATTATAACAATTGCTTCAGAGCGAATGAATTATGTATAAACTTCATAGGAATTTTAATTAAATTTTCAAATTTTATTATGATTTATTTATATTAATATAAAACTTATTGAATAAGTTAACCGCCATTCGCTTAATAAGGGAAATATGGTAATTTTAAGATTATCTGCATTCAATTTATGTAAAAGTGAATATTAATATTGCAATAAATAAGAGTGAATGGTCCAATATATAATTCACGTGTAAACCGGCGATCGATTATATATGATATTTAATCGATCGAGCTGTATAATCGATTCTTTGTTATTAATTATATAATTACGATCTACTATGGATTGTTTAACCAAGTAAAGAAATTCACAATAATGCGAATGTAATTTTGTCACTAATCAAGAGCTTTCGATGTTGGATTTTAAAAATATAAAGCCAATACGTATAATAAGTATAAAAAAAACTATTACATAAACAAAGAATTTATTATAATTAATGATATATTAAATTGTAGAAATACATTAATAGGCGTGTATGCAAAACCCGCCTGACACGATTAAACCATTATCACTTGACAATTTCTATATTATTAACTTAAGCTTTCATTAATTTCAATATTATTCTGTTTTATCATTATTCGGGGAATAATTAACCGAAGCTGTAAAGATAAAAATTCTATTAATCAAGCCAGTTTTGTAATATTCTTCGTAACTTAATAGGACGCTGAAGGACATTTTATAATGATATTGCAGTTTTTTTTTTTTTTACATCACTCTTTCAGTCCTAAAACGTAGACGAATGAGCAGACGAACCACCGTTCATTATACAATGTTTCTTAATTTATTATATCTAATCTAAATATCCATCGGCGTAAATGAATTAACAAAAAAAAAAAAAAAAAAAAAAATAAAAAAAAAAAAAAACCCGAATCGATAAACACGTATGAATTCGTAAGAAAAAACAATGCATAATTAGTTTCGAATAAATGATGTCATAATCGCGTGCCTATTAAATCTAATCACATTATCTACCATTATTACCTTCCATCAAAACTACATTCTACCAACGCTTAAATACCATCGATCGAATAATAGTTCCCTCGAAATCCGAATTAGGAAATACATATCGCGGCGTTGCATAAATAAACTCCGAATTGAAAATTAACTAACTTCCTAGTAGGCAACGGCTAAATTTATCCGAGTGCATAAAAATGACTACAATACGCTTATAAAAGATAAGTCAGAGATAACGTGAGAAGAAAAGTAAAGAGACAAGTAAGACAGAGAGAGAGAGAGAGAGAGAGAGAGAGAGAGAGAGACAGAAGAGAAGAGAGAAGAAATATGCTGGCGCACCTCTTTCTATCCGAGCGTCCACATTGTACGGCGTCTCATCGGGGCTGCGCTTCCGGTTCTTATGATCGGGGTTGGGAGAAATGGCGCACCTTCGGGCCGTCTCTTACTGAATTTTGCCTGAAAAAAATTCAAAGCCAAATTTTAAGCTACGTTAAAGCTCGAATTTTCCCACAACTCTTTAAATATGAGTCTACAGAAATTTTTAAAGAAGCTCGTTAATATATAGAAAGTATGTTTTTTCTTTATTCATTGTCTAACTGAAATATACGAGCAATGAATTGCTAAATTCATATTTCAGGAAAATCGTCGATAGTTAATAGGGAACGCTTTATCTTGCTTATTTGATAAAACTAGGAGGAATAATTAACTAGCTTTGGTAATTGTAATCGATGTTCGAAGCTGCCGAACTATCATGTATATGCACAGTCCGTTGAGGATCTCAGCAAATTTTATGCAACCATGACACTTGATTATATTGAAACTGCTTTGTTTAACTTATTTAAGTAAATCATGCTTTGAACCTAAGTAACTTTCATTAAGAACTTTTATTTTAAAGTGAGAATGAGTTTTCTTATCATGAGACTACCTGAATTAGTTTGAAATTTGTTTTGTTCGACTTTGCATTGAATGCACTATGGCGAGTCACTTTTTCGGTACAGTAAAAAATTATTTTCTTTTTTTTTTTTTTTTTTTTTACACAAGATGAATTAAGTAAAAGTAATAATAGTGCAAGTAAAAAAATGACAAAAAAAGACAAAACATTGAATTTTTAATATTAAAATACGATTTGTTTTACATGTAATTAGTAGATAATTAATATATGAATTATGTCGTGAGTGTGTGCCATTTAATCAAATAGTTTTAAGTCACAATGATACTTCGTCAAAAGAATTCTTGTACATAAGCTATAGAATAAAAATAATATTCTATAAGATCTTTTTTTGACTTTATATAAATGTTTATAGCGTATTATAAATATCTAATTCTGCACTATAAACTATTATGTAACGGCGACTAAAAAATAATATAAAAAAGTTAGGTGTTTATCGGCAACTCATTGGGAAAATATACGATGTGTTCGATTTCGGAAACTGTAAGCCCGTCTAGATTATTTTCGACGTCTTTAAACCTCTTCGAAAAGACATTATCATTATTATACTTAAGAGGCATATTAGACAGATGATTTTTTTTACGTCTTTATTTAAAGAAGAAGAAGAAGAAGAAGAAGAAGAAGAAGCTGAAAAAAGTATTTTTTTAATTTCTTTGTCAACTACAGAATTGTGTTCAATTTTATAAATCCAATATCAACTTTCGTACTGTTTAAAAAATATTTAGTAAAAAAATTCTTCAATAATTCGCTTATATATAAAGAAATATAAACTTTCGTTAACTTAAGAGTTTCCAAAAAAAAAAAAAAAAAAAAAATGTATTTATATTTTATTTCATATAAATTATTCGCACCTATTCTGATAAATTATTAAAATTTAGAATTTTTTTCAACTTATAAATTAAATGAATTTGTATTTTAGAATATGTACGTTTTGAATTTATAGTTTAAAGAAAAATAGATTTAAACTTTTTGAAATTGCATTGCACACCTTCGACTTTCATAAACGTTTATGTAATACAAATTTAATGTTTACGATGAAGTGAGTAAAACCATTGCTACTCCATCGTGTTTGCGCACACTTGTCACGCATACTCATTCTAATTCTTCGTGTGTGTAGGGATTTTCGGACTGCAGCTTCCCATTATAAAAGTCAGTAATGTTACTGTGAATTCATTTAATAAACAATAATAATAAGCTACTAATGTTTACGCTCACTTTTGATACAAACAATTACTAATAATTAATAAGAATTTTATAAAAATTGGTTTGAATGGATAAAAAACATAACTGCTGTTATATTGCTTCTTTTTTTTTTTTTTTTTATAATTATAGCAGAATTATCTTAAAAAATGAACGTCATATTCCTAAAGTATTATAATTTAATAATAAATTAATTAAATAACAATTGAAAAATCATTTTCATAAAAAATGTATACAAAAAATTATATGTATAATCTTCAAGTTTCATTCATTCTTTATAGGTGATACATTTTTATAAACTAATCGATCTCATAAACTTTATATAATAAGATTAAATATACTAAGGAATGAAACTAATCGTGTCATGATCAAACACGATACTATCAAAAAATATCAAAAAATAAATCCATTATTTTCTTATACAAATTGTCAATGAATACACATTGGGATATGTGAGCATAAATAGAGAATCTAATTCCTAAAATGGATTTAGGACCGAACTTGGCTAAATGGTATTAATAGGGTCTCATTATATGTTTGCAAAGAGCTTAAGCTTCTATTTCAAGCTCAATGTCATACATAAAGTAAATAATACTTGTTAATCTGTAATACGATTTATAATTAAAAAAATATTTTCTTTTTAAGGAATGTTATGATGAACATTAAATTGACGATATTATATCTTTTAAAAGTATTTTTTTACAAAAAATAACAAAGTCAAATAAGGTATGTTAAATTTTAGTATTTCAACATTTAAGACATTTTAATATTACAAATTTCTGATATGACAATCAATTATAAGTTCGTTGTGAATAAGGCAAATTATAAAATTATGGCGTAATACTTTTACAATTTAAACAGAAGAAGAAGAAGAAGAAGAAGAAGAAGAAGAAGAAGAAGAAGAAGAAGAAGAAAATTCAAATTCAAAGAAAATTTTTTAAATAAATGTTTGTATGAAAAATTTAATTGGGTAAACAAAATAATATAAAAAAAAATTTTTTTTTGAAACGGTGAATCACCTCGTAATAACAAGTGACTACAATCGAATTATATAAAGTACTTAACAAAAGATATGAAATTACAGCCAATCCAAGTTAAATCAATCCGATATATTCTGAATTATAATAGAGAATTTTTTTTCCATTGCAGAACTTAATAGATAAATTTAAAAATAAAAATTTATGAAAATGTTTACATTAAAGACCATACAGCATGTAATATAAGCAACTAACGATTTTATCATTATGAAAATACAAAAAAATAAAATTAATAAAATAAATAAATAAATTACATATTCGGCTGATAAACATTATAGACTATACTATCTAAGATTTAGATTTAAAAATAATATATTTGAAAAGTACACGCATAAAATATTGAAGTTCAATAATAAAAAGTAACAAAGAAAATGTAAGACTTTGGTATAAAGAAATCTTTTGAAAATCTTTTTATAGGAAAGCTTTGGATCTTAAATTATGACCTATAGAATGTAGAATGTCTTCTCTTTAGAATAGTAAAACGAAATTTTATACATTAAATAGTCATGTAGTAACCAAGTGGCTAACCACATAAATTTGTCATTTAAAATAAATAATATTAAATAATGTTAGATAGAGATAAAATAAATACAATAGTTATAGAACATCAGTTTGATAATTTAAAACTAATATTTTAACAAATCGATAGTAATATTTATAATCCATTAAAGGTTACTTGCACACTGCTTTAAAAGTTTATAAACAAAAACAAAAAAACAAAACAAAAAAAAATGTATTCCAGACATTAAATATGACATATTTTATAAATTAGACTCGACAATAAGTCCATGAATATTTGAAGAAATGCCTTTACACAAAGAACATGTTGAATAATGGAAAAATCATAAACGTAGATAAATTTTTTTCAATCGTAGATATAAATCTATTCCACTACAACGCTACAGAAGAAATAAGCAATTCTTACTATTTTATAAAGCCTAAGGACATTCTTTAGGCGTAGTTTGCATTGTAGAAAATCTTATTATCAAGTTCATTGACTTACGATATCTTGGCAAAAGCAAATAATCGAAACATCTACACATTGCATCACTTCAACTATGGACAATTTTCTTATTCAAGATTTCATCTGCAGTTTATCGAAGTTTCTTCAATAGAAACACTCGGTTCCCTTATCTTCAACTACGAGGAAGAAATTCTGACACTTAAGGCTACGATATAATAATAACCGAATAAAAGCTGCGTAATAATGGATACTTTAATGAAAGTTCTACATCCTACAATTTTCCCACATTCGTTTGCTCTTTTCACCAGCAATATCATGAATTTTTTTGTTTTATATCTACCGTCACATCCGTTGACCATATTTATATTTGTAATTTGTTGTCGCAAGTGTAACTATACAAGTAGGCAAGAAGTCTTACAATTAAAGTGTCATACATATTGTATTGGAGAAGAATTTTTTGTCATGGCAGTGCCATTGAGGGAATGCAATACGATTTCATGTATATGCCAATGTTGAAGTGCCGTGTTCCAATTTTCAAATATCGTAAAGTTAATGCTGTTGTACTTGTATTATTTATATTCATTAATATACGATAAAATAATAAATTACTCAATGATTTACATATTATTGGTAAGTTCACAAATTTTTTCTATTTTCATTTTAATCTATGTAATTGTTGTTTCCTTATTCAGCTAATTAATATTCATGTTATTTCAAATTTATTATTAAGACAAATTTTCAACTCTTCTATTCAATATATTTGTTAATCTACGTTTTCAATAATCATCGAAGAAATTAAACATTTAAATCTATTATATTGACATAATGCTCGGCTCTCTAATTATAAAATGATTCTTTTCATTATTAATATTATTCTTTATTCACTGCTTATTATCTATCAATAATTACGACATATTTCACATAACGTTCTTATTTCAGCTCGTTTATCAATCTAAATGACGAGATATAATACTTTAAAATACTTTGCTTAACATATGGAAATTTTTCACAAATTATATTTGGAATTGTTTCGATTTAAAAAAAAAAAAAAAAAAAAAAAAAAAAAAACTTATGTACTATTAAATTTAACAAAAGAATGAAAAAAAAAAAAAAAACTTACTTTGCGAATGATAGATGAAATTATTACTTTGTAAACCTAATTTATATAATGTTTTATAATACGAGTTAACAATAATCGTGTTATAAATTTTTTTTTTTTTACTTTTCAATTTTACAAAATAATTAAAAAAAAAATCCCTGTATCTAACAATGAGTAGATTTCCATTAAAATTGAATAATAATTTGAAATTAATTATTAATTAGTACTGAATTCCATTGAATACTAATTTGTAAAAAGACATGCTTTACTGGCTTTATATTTACAGCAAGTGTAAGGGAACTTTTTTAAAAATCCAACATTTCGTAATAATAATATAAAGATTTTCTATATTCGTTCGCTTAAAAATCATGTGCTAAACGAGCTAAAATGAACTTGGTCATTTTTCATTTTAAAAATTTATGATCCAAGAAATATAAGAGATTGCGCATTGTATTCGTATTATATAGAATTAACCACCAAAAAAGAAAATAAAAAAAAAAATTATAAAAAAAAAAGAACTATTATAAATTTCTAATAAATGGATATTCTGAAACAAGTTAGATTGTTCATATTTTTTTTTTTTTTTTTTATTGGTTACACTTTAGTCAATCAATTATCAAAGACACGCAAAAATAAATAAATCTTTATTGGCATTATAGAAATAATTTTTCTGAGGTGTTAGTAAATCAAAACTTTAAACAAATATTATTCTTATTAATTCTTTCTGTTAAAATATAAATCGAACATTCCTTAATTTACACAGATTCGAAATTTCTTACTTTACTTCTATACAAACCTAAGGCGATAAGTAGCTTACAGACATTAATTTTCAAATACAACGTTGATACAAAATTTTGATAATAAAATCAATATAATTTATCATTACTTGACATTTTAATTCTAATACACAAATAAAAATTATGAAAATTAATAAATAATTTTTCTTAATATTTGGCAAAAAGTATGAAATATTTGTACTTAATTCGTTGATAGATGATAAATTTAAACATAAGTAATAATTTTGATAGATTTATCGAAGTAAATCAGCGATGCGCGTGAGCGTAAAAAGTATACTTATCTATTTCTTCCTTCGATCATTTCCATAAATTATAAGTTATTGGACTGTTTGGATAATTAATATAAAAAAAATTGTAGTTATAAACTTCGATTAAATAAAAAAGGCGGTTTGAATACAAATTTGAAACACTCGTAATTCTAGAATATTTATGAAATTGTGATCCAAACTTGGAAGCTAAATCGCAAAAAAAAGGTGATGATAAACTGATCGTGAAACATCCTATACACATCCCTTCAATCAAAGTCGACTGTAGCAGTCGTGCATCCGCCCTTTTACAACTCGTAATATCCACTGTTTTATGTCTTCGATATAAAATCCCGATATTTTCGAATTATTGGAATTATGCGTACTCCTAGAGCGCAAAATATAAATACAAAACCATCTGATTTCGTAATAATGCATTTAATTTAATTTAAAACTCTCTCTCTCTCTCTCTCTCTCTCTCTCTCTCTCTCTCTCTCTTATTTTATCACAAGCATCCAGTACTTTCTTGCCCAATGCATCTTACAAAGGAGAGATTGCCGGCTATTTCGTCTACCCTCTGTTAAAAATATTGAATAAAAACAAGCGTGCGAGTTTATTCAAAAGAGGGTTTATTGAGAGCACGTGAATTTGACAATAATTCTTGCGGTTATTTCAATAAGAGATATAGGAGAGAGCAATATTTTGGAAAGTTTTGGATTACTGCCAGTACATAGTACACATTAGAGCATCGGAGAAGAGGGCGAGAGATGAGAGATCAGAGAGAAGCCGAGAGTGAGAGAGAGAGAGAGAGAGAGCGAGGAGAACGAGGAGAAAGAAATGATGAGAAAGCAGTGTGTGTGTGTGTGTTGTGTGTGTATGTCTGAGAGAGAGAGAGAGAGAGAGAGAGAGAGAGAGAGAGAGAGAGAAGCGTGAGCGATGGGTCCCGGCACGGACGATACGCGAATCATTTATACTTGCTTATATCGCTTGTCCTCGACTGGAAGCCACGCAGCCGTAATCCAGCGTCCCCCATTGGCCAGACCGTTCTCTTCCGGGCGCTTCGTCTCACCGTGAATCCGCTTTCTCCTGCGCCAGCTCCTCGTGTCCGCGGGTTCGAAGCTCCCGCGCACGTGACTCGAGGCTCCGGTCGTGGCAGCCCAAGCCGGACTGCCAGGCCAGGCGGGGGTTCCTTCGTTCGCTCTCCCCGTCCCGTCCAACCCCCGACCCGACGCCCCCACCACAACTCCGCGCTCCCGTCAATACCATTACAGCGCGGGGGCTAGTGCGTGGCTGGGTGGTGGCGAGAGGAAGGGAACGATGAACGATGGTAGGGGGTCATCAGGAACTCTGGTAAGGGTTAGGAGTGTAGGGGGAGTACGCCGCCGATTGCGCGCGAAGGGCGCGTTATTCCCTCGCGTGCACTTGCGCACTGTGCGCTCGTTCACCCTCCCACGCATTAGGTTATGTCGAGCGCACGACGAGAAATGTGCGAACGGGGACGGTGGCGGTGGCGGTGGTGATGGAGACGGCAGCTTGGGACGGTCGCTTGGGACATTTCACCACCTCCGATGGCCAAGTTGCCGATGCGCTTTCGCTCCCAGGCTATTGACGACGAACACCGGCTCACGCGCTCATGCACACGAGGGCTAATTTGCCGGGCGAGGTCGAGACGCGATCCTGAGGATGACGCATCGGCGTGTCGATTGCGATGCTCGCGTTAGGGATGCTCGAGCGATGCCCGCTCACGGCCCCTTCGCATTTTTCCTTCACTAGAGCAGCGTCGCGTCACGCACGCTCCTCCAGCGTCGATCCCCGAGATTTTATACAAGATCCAAATATCCAAATATCCAACTTGCCACTTGGACTGCCATCCCGAACTTTAAGGAGCGTGTGCCGCAAGCTGAAAGACTTCTTGCATTCCTCCGCAGTCCCTTGCGAGGATGTATTTCGATAAGCTTTTCGATAAGCAAGAGCCGCTCTCGCTCGCAATGGGATAACACAAACTACGACGATTGTATTCTTTAGTTACCGTGTCAGAAAATACCGCTAAATGAAATATTTATTTATTGTTTACTATCCGATTATACTTGATGAGCAGGCAACATTGCAGATAGACAATTATAAATATTTCAAAGATTTTACGAGATTGAGGTTTTTATCTTTTTCGCGTACCATATCACTTGCCCGTTACATTTCCAATGTAAACGTATATATGTTGAAAGGATATCCTATCCCTTCTATTAAAATACATTGAAATCCTGTCATTAAATATTTATTGTCGAAAGTCCAAAGCATTTCACGATTCAACAAATTCAGAAGTTTATCGTCACTGTGCCGGTGATTAAATAACGTTGAATAATCGGGGGTTTTTTTTTTTTTGTAATTTTTGTTTTTGCTTTTTTTTTCCAGTTTTTTTTTTCTAGTTTTTTTTCTTTGTTTTTTTTTTTTTTTTTTTTTTTAAATATTTTTAATTTAAT
Source organism: Ceratosolen solmsi marchali (assembly GCF_000503995.2). Lineage (NCBI taxonomy): Eukaryota > Metazoa > Arthropoda > Insecta > Hymenoptera > Agaonidae > Ceratosolen > Ceratosolen solmsi. Next base: position 2,767,769 of record NW_011948426.1, on the reverse strand, counting down.
TTTAAAACTTCGTAATGGATTTTTATTTTCATTTTAATCGAATACAAAATTATTCTTCACGCTAACTGACATTTTATATACTCAATTAAAAATAAGGTTTACGTATATATTAAACATTATTAGGATATCATTATGATTGTAATATTGAATACCACAATCTATTAATTATAATATACTTATGTTGAAATTAAACAAAAAAATACCTTATGTGTAGGTGGTGAATGTATTCGACATATTTAACAATAATTATTGACAATATTTTGCTGAAATGAATATGCCTTTGATCAAATATTCCATGCGTGCGCTCAACTCTAAAATGTATTAATCTAATACAGTTTAAACAAAAAAGTTTAAAAAAGTATAGAGTTAAATAAATGATATAACCACAATGACTTTTTATTTTCTTAAGTACTCAAATTATTAATTATATAGTTTTTTTAATTCTGACAATACTGTGCCTTAGGTTTTAAAAAATTTTAAGGAAACCTTTTCATATTTTCATACATTACAAGATGACACTTTATAATAATGTTTTCAGCTTATTTACATCATAAATCTACATATAAATAAATAGTACTGAGCGAATGAATAAGATACTTGATAATGATAAGTACACGCCGCCATACATAATTAATCTTTTCATTCTTAATATATAAAATGTTATAAATAATTTCTTTACAAATAAATCCTCCACACACACACACACACACACACACATACATATATATATATATATATATATATATATATATATATGAATATATTGTATATGTGTGAGTTATGCTTCCAATTAATATATATATATTCATATATATATATATTATGAATTTTAATACATTATCGTGTTTGCTAACGTGAGCGTTTTAATCTTTTTTTTTTTATTAAATTAAAGTCAATATCGCGCACCTTATTGAAATATAAAAATATGTGAAATTCAAATGAAATTAAATAGCTTAATTCAAAAATATACTACGGGGGCGGAAGATAAATTTTCGCGAAAAAATTTCATACGTCATTGTTACCAAAAATATCTTCCACGATCTCTTTTAAAATAAGCTACTTGTGTTCTATAGAAACGAATACGCGTGTCTCGCCTATCAGTGCTTAAATATCTGGCGGAGGAATTCTAATTTACGAAATCAACAACATGTATTACCACAGGCAATGGTCAATGAGCCAAGAAAGCAATAGTACCACCATTCGCTATTTGTTTAAATCGTTCTGAAAGCTTATTAATCTGTATTAATGACACACATTGTCCTGTTACAGCAGTAATTAATCTTTTAAATACACTTTGAGCATAAGCGTTTAAATTTTTATATTAAATTAATTGTTATTTATAAATTTTATTACTTATTACTTATGTATTATACTAATGATTATTTCTGTATTATATTTATTAGAATTTATATAATGAATTAATTGATTTAAGTGTTAAATCAAATGCAAATTTTAAATCTGCTGTTAACATCGAAAATTATCCTTTCACGATCATGCTAACATATTTCTACAAGTTCTATTAATCTACAAGATTACTTATCGAATTTGAACTATGCCAAATTCTTTCGCATATTCATGTGAAATTGTAACTTTTTCAAACAAAAAGATAATAAAATTAAATATACTATATGTTTTAAAAAAAAAAAAGGGCTTTAATTATATTATAGGATTTTAATTATATAATTTTGAATTTATCGTAAATCGTAGAGGAAATAATATTAAACAAGAGCTATTGCAAAATAGATATAAAATGTCATTAGTTAATTAAATAATTTTTCTTATAAGTCACCTAAAACATAAAGATCTACGTAATTAAATCTGATAAACGAAAGATATTCATTGTTGTTGGAAATGAAGCTCATTTGGAAAATAAAACTTGATCTACTATTCAAGAGTCCTTATAAAAATTATTTCATTACTACTAAAATACTAAATTATAGTGATATATTTGAGGTAATATTTTATAAGTTTTAATGTACTATTAAGATGGAGAGACAAATTATTTTTCATAGTATTTTTCTGCAACTTAAAAATTGTAATAATGAAGAAATTAAAATGTAGTCTCATAATTACAAATTTCAATAAACATGTGTGTGAGCTTAGACGGTTTATATAAGGAAAATTGTATGTTCCTCATTATAATAAATAAAATAAACATACATTTTATACAATAAATAAAAAAGCGTTTGATTCTAAATTGTCTACTTAAACAAAAGGTAAATGAAATACTTGAATTATTTATTACTTTTTTTAAGTAATGCAAAATATGACAATATAAAATGGCATATATTTTTTTTATTATAATATTATAAGTGTAGCATTTGCACGTCATTATTTGAGTAATAAACTAATTTAGTCATGAAATGCTTCTGTGAACTTGTATTCTTCGTCCATATGAGTTGGAGTTGTGAAAAATATTTTCACTTTTACAAAAAGTTTCGCTTTAAAGTTACATATGAACTCGCATTTAATTATTTAACAACATATGTTTAAAGCATACATTATTAACTAATGGAAGACAAATGGAAAAGAATCAAATTGTAAAAAAAAAATTAAAAAAAAATCGATAGTTATATTTTTTATTGAGAAAATGTTGATATTTAATATGGAAGTATTCGTTTTAGATAATAATAATAATAATAATAATAATAATAATAATAATAATAATAATAAAGCACGATAGCAATGTTATAAAAAATTAAGTAAAACATACATGTTTTAAATTTATAAACCAAAAATTCGATAGTAATTGATAAAACGTGCATGGAACATTTTTCTGTTAATTTAATTAAAAGGTAGTAGAAGGCGTATTTATGCAAAATAAACGATATTTCTCCTTTTTATAAATCCTCGGATAAAACTGAAAACTAAACGTGTGCAAACTTATACTCGAGCGTAAAACCGAGCGAAATTTTTTACTACTTTTAAATGACTTTCCAGTCACGCCCGTATAATTTACACTAGACAATCGAAAAAGCTGTACAACAATATAGCTTACTTGAACTATCGAATGTACACTTCACGAGAGATACAGCAAATGCAATTTTACGATTATTCCAATCGATCCCATTCTTTCAAATAAATAAGCAAATATACTAATTCAAAGTAAATGTGTGTAGTATTATAGTCGTATTCATATATTAGTTGTCAAAAGTTTCTGTCATTGTTGTTGTAATGTCTTGTTAGGAATTAATGTAGTGACTAATAAGATTAATGAATGTTCTAATTAGGAAGAAGCTCAAATTGTTGTGGAAAATATTATTTTGTTTATTGTTTAAGTGCCCATGTAGATGATATACATTAATTTTTCAATATATTCTGAAAACAGTAATATCATTTTACTATAGTAAATCGTTTAAAGATAATAAAATTAATTACATCTCATTAATGAAAAAGCTGTATTTTTTAATTGTATCGAATAGAATATAATAGTTTAGAATAAATTGCTTAGATATTGTAAATGAAATCGGTCATATGTTATATCGAAGAAATTATCGTAATATAAATATAGAAAATCATATCAATTATTTCTACTAGTGATGTATAAGAAAAGAATAAATAAACAAAGAATAATAATAAATTTTAATTTTAATATTATCTAATGTTCATGATCGTATATAATATTGTGCAATTTAATCGATTATTCCAATGAACTGAACGAGGATTAACTGAACGAGGTTTAAAAATTTGTTTATACATTTTATTTATCGTACATTGGACATTTATTAAATGCATTTGTAAATTATATAAGAAGATTGAGCAAATAATTCAAAGTTTCGTATATTAAATTCCATTTCAACGTAATAGTGAGCAACAAAATGTAACTATCGGCTCTTTTGCACATAACTACGATAATTTACGCTATAATCATCTACATTATCCGTTTATATTCCTAATCTTAAACTATATTTCATACATTTTAAAGTATACTTTGAAGACTCGATGAAAATCGAATGTCAATCAATGATTTTTATTTTACAAAAAAGTGCAACTGTAGTCTCTATTTCAGGATGTGTTCGTTCTAATATTACAAATACTTCTGCAATTAAATTGATCAGCATGTAAAATATTAAATTATATTAAAATTATATAATATACTTGTATTCATTTATATAGGAGGTGGCACGAGCGATTATTAATTTATTAAAAGTAGCTTTTTCGCTTTCACACTTTCTTAAAGTATCTCGAAGAGTCATTTTTAAAAGTTTTAATTTAATCGGATCGAAATAGATGGAGTCTGACAAGTTCAACGTGTTCCATCTACAAATCCTGGCGAGCTTTAAATGCAACTTGGAGATCAATAAATAAATATATATTGGGAATCGTTGGGCTATATTTTTTAAATATAACAATTTGCCATCGATACAGCATATGAAAGACAAAAACACAATTTAACTAAATTCCCAATAATTGCCACTCGCAATAATTGTAAAAAAAGGTATAAATCCTTTACAACGGATGCTTTTGTCAAATCTATCGGCCATTATAAAATGAAAATTTAGTTTAACGTAATTATCGTAGATGCATATATTTATTATATTTATAAATGTATCATACGAGGCATTAACTTATAAAATTTTTGATAATTTAAAATTGTCACGACTGATCTTTTAATTTCACAAACATTAATTTTATTTATTTCTCCTAATTGTTGTTTCGCATGATTATTTCATAATCTCTTAAGCCTAAATGTTTAAGAAGCTTTAAGAAGACTGGAATAAAAATCGAAAGATTCGTAAAATTTCTAAAGGAATTCATCCTAAGATTAACATTGTGAAAGCATTTATCTATATTCCTTCTAAAGTTCCAAGAGTAAATAATAATAATAAAAAAAAAAAAAAAAAAAAAAAAAAAAAAAAAAAAGACTCATTTATCATGCCGGGTCGTTTCATTCTATACCATCGCTTGAAAAGTCGTCTACCGCACATCAAACCGATAAAATGATTCCACATCAGAGATGAATGAGAACATTTTACGAAGGATGCGATAAGCAGTGGCCAGATCATTCGAATACTACCGAAGCAAGTGGTATCGATACTCTGTGGAAATTTACAATAATTTTCATTGTTATGAAAAACTTGCAAAAATAAATACTATCCTTACATTTAAGATGATGAAATATTTACGGGAATTGACGAGAAGTAAAATTTCGAGTGTTCCAATATTAAAAAGTGTGGAAAAGGGGATTGAAGGGCGAGAGAAGGGGACTAAGATTATTCTACGGTAGGGGGAATCGCTGTTAGCTGCTCCCCGAGAGAGGAAAAAATAAACGACTTTAGTGATTGAAGCTTATCGACAGAAAAGAAAGAAAAGTTTAAAATAATTTTAACAATAAAGCATTTGGATAATACTTTGATTGTCTTTAATATCGGATATAATATAATATATTTTGCAGCGATAATAATTTCAACAAAATCTAGTTAATAGCACAACTGTTTAAAACAAAAAAAAAACAACAAACAAAAACAAAAACAAAAACAAAAAAAAAAGGAAGAAAATACCACTAATAAATAGTCGTGTTATTTAAAAATCATTACAACCTCTTAATTATTAGAGACTCTTTCGTTAAACATTTATTCCTTAATTGAAATATAAAAACGTACTTCCATTATTAGTAAAGACGAATCGTGTGTACTCTAAGTCTGAGTATAAGAGTAAAAGTTTCTATTATTCTTCAATTTGAACATAAATTGTTTATGAAATATTTAGCAATATTTAATTATTCGATACTAATAATATAATCATAATGATCTCAAATAAAATAAAAGCACGTCATTGTTTCCAATCACTAAAATCATAATGCAAATATATATTTATCAAAATGAGAGACATATTACAATGATATAAATTGTCTAAAATTCATAATATATCAACGGAAAATCGAAAAATTCCTTTTCATTAGGATCGTCGGTTTTGTGTTAAAGGATAATTTCAAATTCTTGCAACTCTGAGTAAACGAAAAAAATTCTTTAATCGAAACGAATTTATGAAAGCTTTTGCACATAAAGATAATTTCTAAAGGGCCACAGACGTCGGAAAAGATTGCCAACTTAAACCGAAGTACTCGGATATTCTATAATATCAACTGGCTCATTAATTCATGATATTCAACCTCTCGAAATGTGAATAGTTGTGATATAACTTTCTTAACAAGCCTGCACATTATTTGTTTTCTTTTTCTCATTTGTACGACAAGCTCAAGGGATATTTTACATATCATCGCTCCCAGATATAAATTTTATTGTTATGTATATAAAATAACCCCAGCCTTTACGCTCGATTAACTTAATAACTATATCTGCTGTCCTTTACCTTCCTATTACCCTTTCATTTCCGATAATTACAAATTCAGTAGTAACTTTATGGATTGCGTTACATTAACATCTAATTATTTATACTCTTAATAGCATTTATAAAAAATTGAATCTTCACCAATCGATAATTCGTTAAGATATTTACGTTAGATAAAAAGTACTTTCCATAGGCTAATTGTTTTAAGTATCACACATCGTGCCACTATCGGATTTTTTTGTATCGGCGTACGAGGGGTTTGACTTTTTCAGTCGATATGTTCATTCATGATTTAAACGTTTTAGAGATTCGTCGAACAATAGATGAACTACCCTCACCATTACACGTATTTTTTTTTATATATTTCCATCTTTTTCAATGTACTATTATTTAAAAGCCTTTTGTAAGTTTATTATTTTACTATTCTTTTATACTGTTACTTATTTTCAAATTTTTTTTTTTTTTTTTTTTTTTTTTTTTTTTGGAACATTATGGATATATAATTGATTATTGCTTAAAAATTACATTAATCGCACATGTGGCATATACGTTGATTTATAATATTCCAATTTAATGTTTAATGTCAATCAACTAGAACTTCCTAATAATCTATTATTTATTGTTTCACCACAATATATATATATATATATATATATATATATATATATTGCAATTGGTCATATTACTATATATAGTAGAACGATAATTCTAGGGAAATTAGAAGCAATGAATAACGCCCCATGAAAATGAATGTACCAATGTAACTAAACCAATGTAACAATGTTAAATATAGGAAGGGAAAAATACGATGAGTGAACATTATTTTTCGCAGCTATAAATTCGTCGAGCGATAGAAAATACTTTGGGAAAATATTTCGAGGAAACCCTTGAATCTCAGATTACGTGTAGAGTGAAGAAGCATTAGGTCAACGAATATTACCAGTTTTACGGACAATTCTTTTTCCACGTTAACGATATCATCGAAAGCAAAAGGTAGCCGCCCTACGATCTTACTGGCTATTAGTCAAGCCTCCTCTATCCAAAAGGACGTAAAACAGTGTGTAGTAGAAGAACGAAGGGTAGGAGATAGAACATAAGCCCATCAAGCGGTGACAAGTAGCCTACGCCAACTAAGTTCGTATTAATTTTACTTTGCACGCGTAATGCAATTGACAAACTGTAGTGAATAAGCGTAAAGTGAATATAACGAATCTCATTTTTCTCAGTCTATATTAAAATATTATTTCTCTCATACGATATTTAATATTATCTTGAAATATTTAACCATTAATGTATTTCACAAATAAAATGTGATGTTAATTGTTAAAACAAAATCTTAATATTAAAAGAAAAATTTTTATTTGGACGTACTTTTATAAAAATAATAGTAAAGCCGAAATACTTAAAGCTAATATGAAAATTATCTGAAATTTTATAATAAGATTAATTATAAAAGCATTAAAATTAACAAATATATATATATATATATATATATATATATATATATATATATATATATATATATATATGCATATCCACAAAACCAATACTCTAGAATAAATAAATATTTGATAAAAAAAATTATTGTAATATAGTGAAATTGAACATGAGTACTTATAAATGAAATTACCTGAGCTACGGATAAGGAAATTAAACGAACTTAGGGGAAATTTCAAATATTTCCCTCTAATTCTTAAATTTACTTTCAGTAATACATTGTAAATTGACATTTTTATTAAGTATTCGAGTAAAAAAGTTTTTTATAATACAACATAATCATTACAATTACATTTTAATAATTTTACCACTTTCAAAATAAATTATAATACGTTTTGTGTGTGCGTGCGTCCTTGCGTGTGCGTGTGTCTGCGCGCGCGTGTATAATGAGATTACAATGAACAATAGAATTAAAAAAAATTTTTACAATTGAGGCATGAATATCCTGCTTGGATTTTATATCGACGCGATATCATTTCGTAATAATGTAAATTAATGAATTGATCTTCAGCTTTTGTAAAATATAATTCGCGAAACGAGTGTTTCGGTGTCTGATGAGCTACTGCGATACGATTATGCAAATTGAATTGTGGATATATGTCACATAATTTGTCGACTTAATCACACATTGCCAAAGATGTTATCATTATCATTAGCTTTGAAAGGTTTTCTTATCATATAATTATCGATTAATTTTGTTTTTTCACACCTTTCATATTCTTCTCACGGTATTATCAAAATCAATAGAATGCTGATGAGTTATATATTTATATAGAAGCCCTGTGTCTAATATATTTTTAAAGCTCTATTATAAATATTATTATTGTTAAAAATAGTTGTAGAAGCAATGGGCAATGAGCAGAACAATGTGCGCATTAAATTGTCAATGTCATTCAATATTCATTTAAACGGTGTCCTCATATACGTATAATATAATTGTATTACTTAATAAAAATTTCAATTAATTTTTCAATTATGGTAATTGTAGTTTAAAATTTCCCTTCACGAGTCAACTTACCAAATTAAATAAAAAATAAATACAATAAAGAAATATCGTTTATTTCAAAAAAATTGTTGAAAAGCGAGTAATGTGAATTATAAAACTGAATTATAGAAATATGAAATATCGATCGTAGTGTGCTACTAAAAGTTTCATAGTTTTTTTATTAACTTGCGAGAGGAATTTCTCAAGGATATCAAGTCGGAGGGCTACCTAGACATATAATTGTCACATCGAATTTACGAATGTCGACGTACATGATGTAGACAACCTGCCACATCACACGCCGCTGCATCCCAAAATGATACTGAATCTAGTTGACAATATCATCACTAGTAAAAAGAAAATATCCAAATAAGTGACATTCGCTAATACAAAAGTTGTTCATTTCATAACCGAGTTTATTGTTATTGCGATGCAGCTTTCCTATATTATAATTACGCACAATTCTTTATTCCTGGTAATTATTTGACTTTTAGGTAGCCGAATGATTATAACGTAAATCAGATATTCGGAGAAAAACGAAGCTGAACAATTGGACTGCAAAACTTCGTAATAAATAATCATTCGTTAATGCTAACATATTTCAAACTATTATATATATATATATATATATAATAATTTCTCAATAGTATTAGAATAAGGACACTGGTCGCACTAAGCTCATACCAAACGATGTACGTAAAAACCGAAAACGATACGACCTTATGCTAGAGTAGCTAGAGGAATGCGGGGTTGGTTTAGATAAGGAAAAGTTATAAGGATGAAATTACTTTCTGATAGAGAAGCCACCTATTTCGTTGGTTGTAAAAAAAAATTGAGGGTGCGATAGCGCGGAATGAAGATAATTTTTCTTTTCACGATTTTACTTTAGGAGTCCTTAGCAACTGGACGCGTCAATGTTTTATCTTGCACCGTTACCCTCAACTTCTCCAGGAGAAATTGATACAGCGCTTACAATAATAAATAAACACAAGCTCGATAAATGTATGTGCGTGTATGGTTAACTTTCGATGTTGACGATAGAAAATTACTACATTATTTTCGAAAGTAAAATATTTTTTTTTCAAATATGAATTCATCTTAATTGTCATACGTAATAATTTAACGCGAGTCAGCCAAAAATTTCAACCAATAATATAAATTATGTCACTTTGTTGTTAAGCATTTATTGATGTATTTATATTCTTGATTAAAGCTAGAAAATCAAGATGACATCTTCTCTTTGTGAAAATAGTCCGATAAAATCGCGTATACAGCAACGATTTCAGTTCCATTGCCAATCTAAAATTATGAAGGCGTTTAGATTTTTAGGTGACATTTTATTAATTTTTCGTATATTATTAAATGTAATTTATTTATTCTTAGCCAGAAATTAATGTTATATTTATTCGTAGGATTTCTTAGTTTATTTGCACGATTACGATAATCCATAAGCTTTAAGCTGCAGCATTAAATAACTATGAGGTATAAGAAAAAATGCACTGTAAATACTTTTAAAATTTTATTTTTTATATTGTTATTTCGCGTTAATAATTTTTTGTATATAAGTATGAATCATTATTATAATTTTTATTCTTATTTATAGACAAAAATCATCTTCGCGAGAATTTCGAGCATATTTCAAGCAGTAACTGTTCATAAAACAGATTTACCAATACTATGAAATGCATTTAAACATGCCTTACTTACTACTGAAATTCGCAGATTAACATTATAAATTCTTATAAAAAAAAAAAAAAAAAAAAAACTATAAAAACTATAAAAACTATAAAAACTATATTTTTTAATACTTTTTACGTATAATATCAATGTGTATAATATAGCGTGGTATTTGTGTGTAAATTTCAATATTTCTTATTTTATACAAGTATTTTACTCGTGACTAATTGAATATCTTAGTGCATAACATTACAATGTTTACATTACAATGTTACAATGTTTCTTCGACTTATTCACTTGAAAATGGTATCGACTGACAATCATTGATCTTACATCATTATCATTAATATATTCCAATCTATAAAATTAGTCATGATGATATAATTGATATATTAATTGATTGCCTATGTTAGGAATTCATTATTTATAACAATTGTGTATACGCTATACTTAATTTAGCAAATTATCGAATGATTATCGATATCCCTCAAATATCTCATTAGATTAATGCTAATATTAATCGATCGAAAAACTATAAAGGAGTTATATGTAAATAAAAAACTTATTTATAAAATAATCACAGGCTAACGTTATTTTTATTTGAAAAAAAAAAATAGAAATAGAAAGAACGACTTAATAATAACTACATCTCATCGCAATTTAAAAATATCTTTTATAACAGTACAATTCGATATGTCGATTTTAATTTTACTATATAAAAATAATCTCTATTAATAATAATACACCACTTATAAAGAACATTCGACCGGCAATGTACGATAAAACCCGCGCTACAAATTAATAAGGATCCAAATTCATAAAATTATTGAAAATAATAAATAAAAATAATAACCATAGTGTCTAGAGAAGCTGCTGTTCCATTTTTATGTCTGTAAGTATGGTAGTTTCTTCGAGAGTTCCCAGATTCGCCCTCATAAGCACTTCAGCAATGACTTTCTCTGCAATTATGCTTTGCTTTCTCGTCGATCTCTTTAGCTTTAAAGCGACATAGGTTCCAAAGCGATCCAATTCCGACTGATCCGGATCCAACTGCGATACCGAATGCTTTCGCGCCTTCCATAATGGAGTCAGCAAAGGCGGCTCTTGAATATTCGCTACTTCCTCGCGTCTACTACTTGTGGCGGAATTGTTGATTTTTTCCGAGTATACAGTGTCGATTTCCAGATTGAGCGTCGGGCCCGAGATATTAATGGTTGTGGGCAGAGGTGAGGCTCCTCGAGAGGAAACTGGCGAAGATGATTCCACCTTCACGAGTGTCTGCTGCATGCTCCGCTGGAACAAACAAGGGTTACATTCTATTTATTCGTCGATTTCCGTCAAAATACCTATCGAATGAGATTACTCGTGTGTGTATATATATATATATATATATATATATATATATATATATATCTTCTTACTCATAGGTTCTCATCATTTTAATATCTTTATAATTATATTCAGAAATAATGATCTACGTACAATTATAACCTAAACATAATAATAGAAAATACCAATTAGATGACTAAGTAATAAATGCCAAGGGAATTATAGAATAAAATTGTGAAATTAAAGTAACGTGTTATTGTGAAAAATGTGTATTACGTATCGAGGGATTATACAAGTTAATTTTATCACACATAACATTCGTAAAAATTAAGACTGACCTTTTCATGCTTTCCTTGTTAGATGTATTTATATGATTGGAATGATAATTCTATTTCTAAACATTTTACTCTTTTTTTTTTATTTTTTATTTTTTTATTTAATTTTAATTAATACTGTTCGCATTAAAGTTAAAAATATAGCCTAGTTTTATGGCACATTAATATAGTAGCAGTTGACATGTATATTTTTCATGTTACTAAATTCCTATTTCTTTACTCTTTCAGACATCCTTATTGATTCTCTAATATGTCCAATAGTATTTTTGATAATTTTAAAAATATATATAACTTCTATTTGTTTTTTCTTTTCTTCTCGTTATAATCCTATCGCAAAAATTACTTAAAGTGATTATTTAAAAAAAAAAAAAAAAAATTAAAAATCATATTAATTCATGTTGACCATAAAAATGGAAAAATGCTCCAACTTACTATATTATGTCACGCATGACTCAAAATATAGACTAATATGATTACATTTTCGTGGATGTATCATCAACACGTATTTTTAATCAAAACTATTTTCAATCAAATTAATATAAGAAAATTTTTTACAAAAATATAATTTATATTTTTATTACAGCCTAGAAGTATGAAAATCGAGATTAAAGAAAGTTTCTTTTATTTCTACGTTTGAAATAATATTTTACCAATTATATTTATGTTTCACAAATGTCCAAGCAAATAGTTAGTGTTGGAATATATTTTTTTAAAATACGTATATTATAATATTTAAGGAATACGTCGTGTTAAAAGTGAGATTTTTAATATCCACATAAGCGAATAATAATATAATATCTTTCTCCGTGTAGACAACTATAATTTGACCCATTCGAAACAAGATTTATTCGATCATTTGCACCACGCGGTATTGAAATTTTACGTATTATTAAAGAAAGAAGAAGAATAAGAATAAAAATACTACGTTTCCTTTAATTATATCTTCAAATATTATACTTTGACCCTTCTAGATCCGCAATTTGGCAGGAATTGAACAAAGTACTGTGTCCTAACAAGTGCATTGCCAAGAAAGTTTCTGCTACTGAGCTTTTGCCAAACATCATCCACACAAGTATAATATACGAAAGAGCTACGAGCGTGACGTGTAATTATATTAGGAAGGCACATTTCTTTAATATCCCAAGATACTGAGAATGTCTTAACTAACTGCTGGCAAGCATACGATGCTCAAACTACGTGAAATAATCCTTTATGACGAGGTACATCTCTGCGATGTGATAAAATAATTGTCAATTCGCTCGATTAAGAATATTCGGGAAATTTTGAAGGTAAAATGTTAAAGGGGCGTTACATTCGTCTCCATAAAAATCCAGTAGAAAGAATTATTATTGACTAAGTTGTATTCAGCGCCGTAGCTTCGCACAAGTGGTCTTACGTAATATAAGCAGAGGTGCAGTAGGTATAACCGACCCTTAAGCACGCAGTGACAGCTCACACATGGAATTACTTCTGAGAATATAAATTCAACAGTAGCATTATTCCAGGCCGTCTTCAATACCGGATGATATTAAAAAATATTATAAACACTTCGTTTGCTCCATTGAACGTGAATTTATCAAGAACATTGAAGAACACAAAGATAATCACCGATCATATCGGACTGTGTACCGATTGGAAATAGATACCTACCAGTGATTAATAGGATTATTCCCACGAATAAACCAATAGGGATTTGAGTAACAGTACTTTCTCACGCATAAAGCGACAAATTTGCATTAGACAAATGTTTATATCATTTAATGACGTGTATTTTACAAATAAAAATGTTTGCTACATAAATACGATGAAAGGATAAAATAAAATAAATTGCAGATGTGAATTGCAGAAAGATAATTATTAAAGCTTTCCAAAAATCTTATATATTAATGTAATTACACATCCTACCACCAAATGTTAACTTCAATTATTTTCTACACTGTATTCTGATAAAGTACTTATAATTAGAAACTGATAGGTCTAGCTGTTTATATTAGTCTGGAAATATGTTTTCTTTTTATGTAAAATACCAATTAAAGTACAAGCGCGAAAACAAATAATAATTTGAAATTTAAAATTATAATTACAATTTACATTGACATTCAGTACTACTCGCAAATATATGCCTCTCTCTTTTTTTTTTTTTTTTTTTTTTTTTTTCAGATAGTCCAAATTACTCGTGTGCCTTTCAATTTATCTTAATATACACATTTTCTGCATAAAACATGTAATGTTTATTGTTATGGTTAATTTTAAATTAAAACTATAAATTTTGATGCGTCATTTTGTTTACATTTATTGTTATAATTTCACTCACTGACCATTCATTTTAATTATATAAATTATCCTCTTTCATGCTCAAAATTTCTTGTTACTTAAAGGCTAATCATCAAAATTAACATTACTCATTTAAAATGATAAATGATATAAGAGAAATTACATTTTTCTCATTATTATAAATAACTTTCCAACGAACCTCATATCCGCCTTAAAGGAAGTGATTTAAAAACTGATTATGCTATTCTTATTTAAAGTTTTGTATCACATTCCATATTGAAATATCTCAATTTAAATTTAATGTTTTCTATTCGTAACCATAATTATATCAGATAAATAATTCTCAATAAATAAGTTATATAATTAAATAATTTTTAAAAAATTTTATAACATCTAGAATTAAATATAAAATATTATGTATTGCTAATAAACTATTTTCACAAATTGTTAAAAATGACCTACTTGTTTACCTTTTTTTAACGATCTGATATTATTTCCTTGCATTTTATAATAAAGATTTCCAAATTTTCGAGCCAATATTACAATTTTACTTGATTAGTTAAAGATTTTGAAAATAAAATAAAAGAAAAACGCTTAGTATGACAATTTTTTTATAAAAAGCTTAAGACTTTTTAAATTTTTTTTTTTTTTTTTTTTTGTTCAAATAATTCGTGAAAATGATTAATACATATAATTTGTCAAATTTCATTCTTTCAAATAAACATATTTGCATCAATACAACATCAATAATGCATATGCAAACAAAACAAAAATACATATACAAAGGTAAAACAAAGGCAAAAAATATTTATATTACTTATTGCGGTGAAAGTTTTTTCTTTTTTTCAATACTGACATTTTAGATTTTTTTCAACCACTTGACGAAACAAGAATATTCTATTGATCGAGTAGAACTATTACGCGTAAATTTTTTTAATATTTTTATTTACGTACAAATTATATTTTACATTTTTTAACAAACCATTATAAAACTGGCAATTTTCATATTATTTACTTTTATTATCATTATCATTATCATTATCATTATCATTATCATTATTATTATTATCATCATTATTATTATTATTATTATTATTATTATTATTATTATTATTATTATTATTATTATCGCAGATACATTTGAAAAAAGAAAATTCATTCGATAACATTACGGTAATATTTAGAAAATATTATAAAATATAAAGTAATTAAAACTGTCACTAGATTGTTAAAATTTCTTTTTTTTAAATACTACTTCACGTTTCAGATAATATGGGAATGATAATTTTAGATATGGCAAATTTCATTATTTTTATTTTAAATACTACAAGGTGAATTATATAGATAAAATATTTTTCACAAAATCTAATGTCATTCGCAATGTCATGAGTTCTTTATTAATGATTTATTTTTATGGACAGTTTTCAATACACTTATATGTTGAGTTCAAAAATATTCAGAATTACTTGAAATATTAAAAGAATGATACTGCAAGAAAAATAGGCGAATTTTAGTGTTTAAAATCAAGAAATACGTATGATAAAAAAAATATATATATATACATACAATACGTTTACGAAAAGTTCTCTATTGAATTTAAATAATGTAAATTACATTAGTTTATAGAACTTGATAGATAATTCAAAAATATCTTTTTATTTTTTCAAAAAAATGATGTAGCAACAAACAAAATTTTTTAAATTGTTAAACATGAGTTTGGTACTTTAAGCGTTAATTAAAATTTAATGTATTAATATCGATATTTTGATTATAAAGTTGAGAATCCTTTATGAGAAATATTAAGGCTGAAAGGCAAATGAATAGTACGAGCTTGCCTTAGTAAAAACCGAGACATATAGTTACCAGAAAACGTACCATACTTCCTCTTGAATATGTACAATTAAAACTTCAACATCAATAAAAGTGTAGATCACCTCAATGCGTTATTTTATTGGAAAAATTTTACAGGCACTTTAAAATATATAATAATAATAAAGAATTCATATTAGATAATATAATTATTATCTTAGGAATATAGAGATAAATAATTTTTATCACAATAGTCAATACGGAGAATATCACTATATTTATTGCGAAGAATATTGATTTGGGAAAAGTATTTTTATTAAAAAAGAACATTTGCGAAACAGTTTCTTTCAATTTTCTGTTATGTACTTATTGATATATTTTGTATGCTTCGGTTGTTGTTGTTGTTTTCTTTCCAAGGTATCTAGTAAACAAAAAAACTATTTTTCATAAGGAGTTCATGCATTGTTAAGAAATTGATCCAAGATATTTATATCTAATTACAAAATGAGAAAAAAGATGCGAAATATTTAACAATGAAATATGAAAAAGTGTGATAAAATCGAACGGTAGTATTACTCACTATTGTAAACTTTGTGAGATGAAATGTGCAGACAGAATACAAAAAAAAGAAAAAGAAAGAAAGAAGAGGATAGGTAACGCGTTGCACAATACAATGCAAGAAAAAAGCAGATTGCAAATATACGTTCGCCGAAGCATGAGAGTACAATGGTGTATTCGTACCACTTTTTTTTTTTTTTGTTTGTTCCGTAAGTGGGAACAACGAATACCAAAATATTTATTCACGATTCAAAGAGTATTATCCCATAATTTGCACATTGATTGTTATCAATGTACTTGAATCGTGTAAATAAATGTTTAATACTCATATATTCTGTAATATTATAATTATTGTATGACAAAATTAAATTGCACATTTTTCATTGAAAAAATAATCATAACTGGCAAAAATTAATCAACTTATTGAATTTCGATTTTATATAAAATAAGATTAAAATCATTAAGTTTAATGGTGATAAATAAATAATTAAAATTACCAAGAGACTATGGAATGCGGAAATTTAGTCGCCAAGGCAAAGTAATTCAATGAATAATCAATCCGATAAATGAACGTTCCGCGTACCGCGAAACTCCTAAATTAGGAAAATTTTCCTATTTTATATTCTGTTTAATTCCGAACGTAAACAACGATTCGTAATAATATTAACATATCCGTGAAAAAAGGTACGAGTCGAAACCTCATTCGTTTAAAAAGGTTTTACCACGAATATAAAGGTATTGGTTATTCCTCGAGCTTACCACGTAAATGTAGAACAATTTGTTTGTTTGTTTGAGTTTTTTTTTTCTTTTTAACATTCGTTAGAATGAAAGCGTTACGAATAAACGGCCAATGTTGCTAAGTAAACATAATGGTAGCTAAAGTTTTACTAACAAAAAAAAAAACTTGTGCTCAACTGCCTCTAGGCGTGGTCTCAAATCCCCGTTGCTAGGCGATGATGACACTCTCGAGCTGCAGAGATCGGAATAAATATTGCACGCTCACACGTGGTTTTTTTTTTTAAATTTCCTTGCTTTTATAGTAAAGAAATTGCTAGCGACTCGTGCACGTGCTCGCATTCTTTTTTTCGTTGTTTTTTCTTGTTCGCACGGTGTACCGCCACGGCTAGAATGCACAATTGCGTGCGTTAGTAGTGTGGCATATTTTACTAGACACCGAACAATCTACGCACTATGGTTACGACGAGTGACTTAACTTGCAAATACTGTGCATTGAGTCATTAAGCATTACGATATGATATTTTGGCGTAACAACCGAAAGTTTTAATTTTCAGGCGATGATGAGCGCTACGATCATCAAAAATTATTTAAATCAACTATCTATACTATGCTGCTCCAAATTATCCCTTTTTTTTTAGTTTTTTTTTTTCTTTTTTTTTTAATAATATCTCAGGAGCATACTTGTAATACAAGAGACAAACATTAACATGAAATTTAGAACAATATAAATATAAATATACTGGACTCCTTACGTTGTAACTTCTTATTTAACAAGTACTTTCTTTTAGCTTATTTCTTATCCTTGATTAATTCTTATGTCTTTTCATTTACAAAGTTTAGTTGTACTGTAGTACATCATGTACTTTCATAAAAGTCACATAAAAGTGTTAAATAATCGTAAAGTACTAAGTTGGCTTTAAATTTGTTTTATTTCCCGTACTAAGCAATACCATCGCATCACGTGCTTATGATTAAAAAAAATTTTTTTCCAATCTATATCGGATATATATTGTATACATGATACATATATATGTATACATACATATATAAATATATGATACAAATATATATTGTACTTGATAATTGAATAATTTATATAATATTCCTGTAATTCATCGTCATGGCAATTTTTCACTAAAACTTTTATTTAAAATACATAAATAAAATTGACGATACAGTTGTTGAATTAATTCATTGTTAAACAATTCATGTAATGTAATAATACAGTCGATTATCAAATTCATTCTACAGCTAAGGAGAGAGCCTAACGGTAAATTATGCTTATTTAATATTATAATTTTATAATATTTACAGATGCAATATACATGCAGATGTGTAATACATCTAATAAAATCTTTGTATTCGTTCAATATGATTGATTAGTTAAAAACATCCATGTAGCCAATATCAATTAAAACTATTTAATATAAACAATTAACAGTTTGTTGATATTATTTATTAGGATACTCTTCTACTGTTCATCTATTGCTACAATAAGGATTAATAATTCACTAGGCATGCAAAAGTCAATTTTGAATTAATAAATAAATCAAATAAATAATTTACTATTTTAAAAGTAATCGATACAATATGAAAATAATAAACTTATTCAACTATATAGGAAATTTATGTTTTTGAAATAACAATAAATACACTTGAAACTATCCAGAAATTAGCAATGCAACCAAAATCTAAAAGTTTTCAAAACTATCGTTACAGCTAAAATAACAACTATAAGCCTCATTCGTTTAAAAAGGTTTTACCACATTTAGAATTCATAATATAAAATTATAATCGTGTACGATTGTTATCAAAATCATTCTACTAAATCATAATCATATGGTCAGTTTTAGAAAAATCGAACCCTAAACTTGATCGTATATCAAGATATAACGATCTTATTTACATTTTTATATTGACATTTATAAGAAGATATTATAAATTTAATATGATTCACGTGCGCATACCTAATCGTGAGAAATATTTTTCTTTGAAATAATTACTCTCTAAAACTATCTCTTTACTATTAATAAGATTTGCCTTAATTATTGAATCAAATCAAAATATAAGTCCTCTTATAATTCTCAAAATATCCATTGTACATTATCATAGTACAATTATTGTCACCTGCCCATATGACCATAATAATACAAATGCCTAAATACTCCTAGTAAATGTACCGTATCCTCCAGGAAGGCCATCAAACTTTGAGAAGCGTCATCGTGTATTTTTTCATCCTCGTCGACCAATACATAAGGGGCTTCGCATCCATTTTCATCAAGCCAATCCCCGATCGCCGAACCCGACGATAAATCACTAGTGTCCTGCTGCTCCACGACGAACTTCAAAAGATCGTAGTACCATAACGACGTAGTATACCTCTTCCTGGTCTGTCCATTGCACACGCCGACCTTCGACTTGCGCATTTTCTTGTACTCCCTACGGAAGGCCGTCCTCAGGGCATTTATCTTCCTTATGACGCTGTTCTTGTCCGCCCGTGGATCGACCTCCCGCATCTTGTCGACGAGAGTCGCGTAAGCGCGATCCTTGACAAAGCGGTTACGGTAATCCCTGCAGCTATACTTCCACAAACACGGACAGGCTTGGTAAATTTCAATAAACTCGGAGAGAAACTTCTCGCCTTCCCGGAGCTTACTGAGCTTCGACTCCATCTCTTGCACCTCGTCTTCGACGGACATTGTCAAGCCGATTTACGCGCACTCTCACCCCCTTAACCTCTTTTATCTTAAACGTTGTTGCCTTCCCGAGAACCCGACAATCATTATCAACGATCCTTCTTCTCTTCCTCTTCACTTCTTCATAGCATCAATGACGGCTGAGATTCATCGAGTATTCCAAAACCTGCAAATACGAAAAATATTTTTAAAAATTTCATAATCCTCTCTCTCTCTCTCTCTCTCTCACGCTCTCTGCCTCTACAATTTCCCATCGTGATAGACAACGACGTGTAATACTCGCGTACTCACCTCGTTTGCAGCCTTCGCAGACAATAAAAGCACCAGTAGCTGCTCAACGACAACGAACAATCATCAACAATACGAGAACAACGAGCACGAGAATTATCAACTACTTTCACTCGGCATTGCTAATGACCAACGCATCGGTTCCTGATCGCAGCGTCTCCTCTCAAACAATAAACCGGCATAGCTAGTGACGCCACGGCGCTGGTGCTTTGGCACTCCTCGTCGTAATTCGTCGGCTCCTAGCCGAACCGCACGACACTTATTGGTCGATCGTTCCGCGCCAAGTACGAAATCGCCTCAAAGTCAAGCCTCCTTGTTCGTTAAGGATATGTGCACGAGGATCTGAGAAAAAATTGTTAAATTCGTTGAATCGACTGTGAAGATGTTGTCAAAAGTTAATAAATTTGATAAATGAGATTTATTTTCTAGATACGATACTCGGCTACGCTTTAATTTTTAATTTACAAACACCGAATGATAATTTTATTATATTAAATTCATAACAAATTAAAATATATATCAAAAAAAGAAAGAAAATTATAAATAATAATAGAATTTAAACGCAAAAAGGTAGGTATGTACATTTTATTGCAAACAGCATTTATTATTATTGAAGAAATAATGGATTTTAATATTAATTATCTAAAATAATCATTTCGTAAATAATCATTAATTTCTAACTTGCTATCCAATTAATTAGGGCGATCATTAATTTTAATATATAAATTTATATTATAATATTATATAATTATTATTATTCTCCATTACACCATATTATTATTCGTAATATTTACATATAAATATTCCATTTGGTTCATCATTGCTATTAGATGAGGTGAAAACGAATAATTTTAGATATTCGTAATAGATTTCAAACAACTAACTGAATGTAAATTGTGTCGAGCACAATGATATCGTGTATCACAAACTTTATTATAATTCTATGTTACCTATGATCTTTTATCTATTTTTCATTGTAATTTATCTTTTTCTAGTTATGGTCGTTCCATTCACGTAATACATATACTTTTGAAGATATGATTTAAAAATATTAATGCACGATAGCTCATTTTAAGGTTAAAAATCATTATTTTTTTACAATAGAATATAATTTCTAAACTAACGATATTACACGACATATTCATATTGGAAATCCTATCATATTTTATTGAAATTTTAATACAATTAGAATACGAAACAAATTTTGACTTAGTCCCCAAAACTTGATACTACTGCTAAACTTTTATCTTTTTCAATGCATTAATTTCTCTAAAATTTAACATTATTTTTACTTTATTTATATATTTTCATTAAAATATACCCATTCGTCAAATCAATCTAAAATGTGTACGTGTATTATTCATTGCACAAGACATGATTAGTTGGATATGAATAATTCAATTTATAAAATTACAAGGACCGCATTGAAACCGCGTTTTGGAGTAATTTTTTAAACAAATGACAATTACGTGTAAACGCTATATTACGATTGCATTCACAATTAATTTCAACTCATATTAAACATTCGTTAAACATTTTAATGGGAATTTAAAATTCTCGATTATTGAAAACTTGAAATAATATAAAAAGAAAGAAATCAGTTTTATTTCAACATTTTTTTTTTTTTTTTTTTTTTTTTTTTTTTTTTTTTTTTTTTTAATACATTATTTTAATATTTAAGTTAGAGATTATAATTCGAATTAAATGAGATACGGACAATTTATTAAATAATTTTCATATAAATTGCTACGTATTAGCTAGTATATTCACTGAGTTTGAAATTCTTGTATAGTCAAGTGAAGATTTTAAATTTCCATGTACCATTTTCTAGTAGTAGAGGGAGAAAAAATACTCAAGCTTGTCATAATATAATGCGTGCATAAAACTTATTTGCTAAAAGAAAATATAATTTTACGAGTTGCAATGAAATTACTTGAAAATTTTAATATGTGCAATACAAATTTGATCGTTCACGTTGAAATTTTAAATTCAACTGCAACTTCTCAACACAACGACATTTAATACAATCATTTAAGGGTAATATTACGAATATGTAAGCTTCCATACATTTACATGAGACAATAAATATTTTAACTATTTTAACATTAATATTGTTTTATTATATATATATATATATATATATATATGTATATACCATATATGCGCAGAAACTATTTTCAACTTCTAGTTCTGATAAAAATCTAACATTTCAATATTCTATGCAGGTATGAAAATGTTAGAAAAATTATAGAATTTATTACTACATTTATTACTACAATTCGCTCCTTATCAAAGCATGAAAATAAATTAATATTTACAACTATGGCTTCGAGTATCAGCACCAAACTGTTATTTTTTGCATAAGATTTATAATTTGCTTTAACTCAATATGTTCCTCAAACTAATGACTCACAATGCCAAATTGTTTCTTTTATTTACTCGAATAAACATCGTTAAATAATAACACTGTACTTTACATAATAATATTGTTAAGATTTGTATAAGAAACGTTCGGTTTGATAAAAGCAATATAAATCATATTTGATTAACATCTTGACGACTAATATTTTTTATAATCCCACGTGTATGCTAACACATGCAACATATCCCTCGCATTTCAGATTATATTTATTTCACGAGTCTTATCTTTTATATTGATAGTTCTTGCTCGCATATTCCCATTGTAGACAGCGTTGGCGGATGCGCAATATGCGAATGGTGAGCCAAGGGGGAATTACAGAGCGACCATCTGTGACTCTTTTTTATTATGGCATTGTTTTATGTTTTGCACGTGCCGAAAGATCATTACTGGGGGTCACGAAGCGCATGCATTAGTAAAAGTGAATGGCGATATCTAGGCGTCGATGAGCGGCTGTTAGCTACGGAATAAATCCATGCCACCCACGCGATTATGTACGGGTATGCGTATATAGAGGTGAGATGATGAACGGCGACCAAGCAGCAGCGATGGGCTCAACCATTCGATTCTTTCGTTCTCATACGTTAATTCTTTTTCATATCGTATACATTTGAGAACATGGAAGTAAACATCTCCGCCCCCACACCGCCGCCGATGTTTGATTGGTGCAAAGCAATGCTTTAGTGAATTAGCAAAGTGAATTAACATAAATAATGTTATACCCATTGTATTTTAGCACTTAAAAATTTATGTCTAAAAATTAGAGCGTTTGTTGAACGTTGTTGTTTTTTCATCTGCCAAGTGCAATTGGATTGGAAAGTTAAAAGCAAAATTAACCGGATTGATTGAGAATGTTATGCCGATACCCAAGTACAGAGGCATATTACCACGAGAATTATAAATTCTGTTTGAGAAAGGATCGATGAATGTCTAATGCTAAACCGATAATCTCAATGAGAATCTAATTGAGTGGCACATGTCAAAATTTACTTATAAATATGAATGTGTGTGCAAGTGACAGTAGAGATGACATGTAGGAATGAGAGTTATTGTAAGTAACTCAGAATCGAAGGATAAGACGCCCCAAAATGCTTGTAAATTTAAATTCAAATAGTGCCTCATTGAATTGGGGAAAAATACGAAAATAAAGAAAAATAGGAAAATATTTACTTTTTATTCATTCCAATCGATGCTTTTATTATCATCTTTATACATTTTTTAACAATTTTTTAAGATTACGTTCTGATAATCAGCAAAAAATTATCAATATTAGAATTATGTTAGCAAATTGAATTATAAAATAAAGAGATTATCTCGCCAATTCCATAATGATAGAATAATTAATTACAAAAAAAAACAACTGCATTGTAATTCCTAAAAGATTATTGTAAACTTTAGAAAAAGTAAAATGTCTTAAAATGATAAATAATCAAGTCGGTGTAGATACTACAGAAAACAGGGAAAAAAAATATATTTATACGATAATCAAATCAACCCACCATAGGTTTCAGAATATATATGACCAAAATGCCAAACCTCCCCCCCCCCCCCGCCGGGGGGGGGGGGGGGGGGGGGGGGTGAGTGTGCGTGTGAGTGTGAGTGTGAGTGTGAGTGTGCGTGTGCGTGCGCGCGCGCGTGTGTGTGTTCGTATGCCTGAAATATTAAGTAATAAACTATTCTAGAATAAATTATAATATTATAACTAAAACGAAAACGTTTTGTAATTCGATTTAACAAATTTAAATTATTTAACAAAATTAATATGCTTTTACACTCAATTGATCAATAGAATTATTACACATTTATAGTTAATGATTTTTTGCTTATATTATTACTGTGCTTATTCGAAATATTGTTCCTCTATTGTACAAAAATTTCAGAAATAATTAACAGTGTACAGTTACTTATCAAACAATACTTTATTATTTATTAGTCATTTCAATTTCAATTCTTTTCAAAATTTAAGTGATCTCTAAAATTTATTGGAAACAAACTTATACTTAAATATGTTAAGAAACAGCTATAATGTAACCATAGAAATAACATAAAAATGATTCTATTTCATAATGTATATCATGTGTATTGATTCTAATAATTACCTGCGCCAATGAATATTACACAAAATTCATAATGGTCCAAACATTATTATTGAGATGCTATTTATTCGTAGATTACATTAATATTAAATGAAAGTTCGAGCTAAATTATTGCTAAATTTTCCTAAAATGGATTTTCGAATATACTTCAACAAATAATCTTCATAAACAAAAACACTACTTTATATATAGTTGTTTTATTAAATAATAATTATTTTTAAATTATCAACGATTGATGATCTTTATTAAATTTCTTCAGATTAATTTTATATTCTTATGTAAAAATGTTTGCTACTATTATTTCAGAAAAATTTATTATTTTTTATTCCTTCAATTACAAAATTACTATCATATATTAATTTTAACAGAGTCCGTTAAACTAGTTACACATAACAAAACACACTTAGCTTAAATATGTGTGTTTATATGTGTGCGTGTATGGATGGGCAGTGAAATAATTACAATTGAAAAAATACACATACGTTAATAACATAATATGCAATACTTTTAAAACATAAAACAATATTATATTGTGTTTCATTATAAAATTACCATAGAATAAATTGATTTTAAAAATTCTTCATTTAAAAATTCAAATTTTAAAAAAGAATATTACTATTGTACTAGAACAACGTCAATAAATTTGAAAATTAAAAAAACATTTATGGTAACTAATAAATAATTTTATTAAATATACAATAATTCTTTTTTTCTCAAAAACTTATTATTTTTTATGCACATATATTTTTTGTATGTAAATACACACAGTTAATAGAAAAAGTAATAAACTATAATTGCGGACTTATTGTGAATAATAAGTAAATGCTTAGTTGAATTTATATAATATTATTAGTTGTAAATGTAAATAATAGATATCTCATACTCGAAAATTTAAAAATTATGTTAAATGTACAACCCATATTAATAAAATAAATATATTATTCATATTATTACTTAAAAAATAATATAAGAATGGCTTATTATAGGACTATATCTATAGATAATTTAAAGGACGATTGATTTTCTATTTTTAAAAAGAGAATTTGTTTAGAATAATTTAAAATAAAAAATTTCTACATAAATTACTTAAATTTTTTTATATGCAATGTACAGTTCACCTATTTAAATAATTATGGAAAATTGAATAATATGTTAAAAAGGCTAAAATTATCTGTTCTAGACACTAATTTATGAGAAAATTTGTAAAAAATAAACATAATTTTAAAGCCGGTTTTCTATAACTTTTATTCAAATTCTATTCACAAGAAGAAATAAAGAAAATATTTTAGATGAATCCTATGAGTTGAGGCTTACATTATGAATTTTTAAATCATCAACAATATACGATAACTAAACCCAATTGTCATTTTTGTTCAATAAGTTAATGTTCTTATTAAAATTATATGACTTTATAATAATTAGTATTCGACTATTTGATAAAACAATATAAAAATTAGTTTACACTATATCTGTACAATATAAAATATATTTTTAATTATGTGAAAAATTTTATTTAGATTTTGGTGATTGTGATTATAAAAGAAATACTGAATATGGAATAATGATTCGTTAAATGACAAACTCTACTACTACATCCCTTAAAATTATTTTTATTATATTTAAATAAAAATACATTTCTGAAATAAAGATTACTAAATTAATCATAATATTAGTTTTATGATTAAGATGTTTTGTTTTATCAATATCAATTTTATTAAATTAAGACACGAAAACATCAGAATTATTTAATGCTACAAGATTAAGGAATGTAAACGGGTGATGATGATCACTAATAATTTGATTTATTTCATCGATCTCGGATTGAATCATTTCTGTGGCCTTTGACTCAATTGTCTTGAAAATAGACTTTTGGACAATACTTGTTATAGCTTTAATAATAAGATTATATATTTTGTCTATTATATGTCCTTGTATTGATACGTTGATTTTTCTGTGAGAATATTGATAAAGGAAAATTAATAATAAAAAAATATATGAAAATATTATGAAAAATTCAAGATATTACATTAGCAAATTGAAAAGTTTTTGTAATTTAAAAGATACTCTAAATCTATGTTGTATTGTGAAATATTTTCATTTCATACGATTACGATAAAGAAACGAACTTGATATTTTCAACGATTATAAAATACATTTTTTAATTATGACTTTAAGACTTTTAAATTATTAATAAAAAAAAAAAGTAATTGTTAATACTAATGTTTACTATAAGAATTACCTTTTTATCATTATAAATTTTCACGAATTAATAATAAATTAAAATTTGTTATTTGGGGTATTGCTTAAGCAATGCATATTTATCGAAATTAATTTAAATTAAATTATAAAATAAAATTTTACCCTTTGTGAACAAATTCTAGACGCTTCAGTATTATTAGATAATTGTTAAAATCTACGTCTATGACCGTATTAACACTTAAATGAGACACCTTCACATGCGCATCGCCTTTCCTTGACATAAAAATCATTTTCAATTTGTAACGGAAATCAGCCTGTAAAAATTAGAAGCATAAATATTATGTTAGAATTGCTTATTATTAAAAAAATAACTTGAAATTATATTTTATATATGTGAAATAAATAAAGAATTTTCAATCATTATTCAATGTATTAATAATTTTATAATTGAAACATTTTCGTTCTATATATATAACCTTTCAACAGAATTGAGATATATGCATATCAAATTTTTAATATTTATACTGCAAATTTATTGAAATAATGGCAATATTTATTATTAAAAATTACTAGATTAGTACGCTTACTTTTAAAATAATACAAAATGGCTATTATGGCTATTAGGAAATTCTTAGCTTCGATAAACCATTGTTTGTAGAGTCGACTCTACTCCTCTTTTCATCCAGGCAGAATTTTATCATTCAACCTGACCACCCACTCTTCCACCCCCACCCCCACCCCCCTCACCATCTCTCTGTCGCGCCAATCCCTATCTGTATTAGAAGGGATGTTGAGAATTAGTATCTACTAAAGGGTGTTCATAATTAGAATATATGATGTTATTATACGTGAACGTCTAAAATATTTACCTAATCTTCAACAGCATATCTTACCATCTAAATTAAAATTATTTAAATGAAATAACGAATCGTTGCTTATAAACAATAAATCAACAAATACATACCAAGAAAAACGAAATATGCATTATTATGGAGTTTATGACTTATGAAAGAAATCTTATTCAAAATAGACGATCGATGATTAAACTTATCGTCTCTATTTAATAATATTTAAAAATTCATTAATAATAATTAAAAATAAATAATAGTTAAAAATTCTATTTAAAAATTTAATAATATAAATTGAATGCTTTAAAGTAAAGGAACAATTAACAATTTGAAGTATATATATATGTAAATTTAAATTCTTCGATATTATAAAAAACAA
Source organism: Ceratosolen solmsi marchali (assembly GCF_000503995.2). Lineage (NCBI taxonomy): Eukaryota > Metazoa > Arthropoda > Insecta > Hymenoptera > Agaonidae > Ceratosolen > Ceratosolen solmsi. Next base: position 2,739,351 of record NW_011948426.1, on the reverse strand, counting down.
AATAATAAACACGTTTATAAATGAACAAACAATAGGATTTTGAATGCAATTATTATACGAGTCGTAATTAAATCGTAATTAAAATACATTTTAGTTTTTATTGATATTACAAATTCTAATCAAACATTAAATAATTGTGATGTTTAAGTGAATCTTTAATTTGATATAATATTATATAAGAAACAAAAATAATCGCCATCAGATTTTTCTCTATGATTATTATCTTAATCCAAACAATTATATTAGACAGGGAAAACTACACATTATTATTTTACAATAATATTGAAGTACAACTTTGAAGGAAGAGTAGATAGATAATAATATAATAAAATTAAACAATTAAAATTGATAAAACTAAATTTCATATAAAATCAATGTAAACAAATAAAATTTATTTATTTTTATACAAAAATAGTGTTGAGACAGCCGTAGAAGATAAATAATTCGATGAATACTTTATTCATAATCTGTTCGATAATTTTAATTTAATAAATATTACAATTTAAATGATTAGAGACTATATACATACTTTAAAACTTAATTAGTAATAATTTCGAAATTTATAATATACGTTCTCTTTTTATCAAAATAAAATTATCTGTACATTAAGAAATATATTTTAAAATATTGAAATGTATAGAATATATATGATTAAAAAGAGACTATCATTGAATAAAGAAACACTTACGTAATCACATGAATTCAAATAATATTTATTGTAAATTTTCATTTATCGATATAAAATAAAATCCAGTTGATTTAATAATTGCATGCAAAGAATACTATACGATAGTCACATACAAAAAAAATTAATTTTATACTTTAAATTTAAAAGTTATTTTTATGTTTATTATATACCCATGTATATATATATATATATATACATTATATAGTTTTATAATAAAAATAGTTGTAATTTAAAAATAAAAAATAATATTACATTATCCACTTATGTATTTATACATTGGAATATTATATGGCGTAGATAAATATCTTGTAAAAATCTACAAAATAATGATAATAGCCACTAATTCATATATAGATAATATAAATAATTTAGACGATTACTTAATATAAAGTACATTTATCATCCTCGATGAATTGTTTCGATATCTGATTAATTATATTAGAAAATAAAGTTAAAAAAAAAATTTTTTTTTAATGAATTAGACTTACAACAATTTTATCCCATCCAAAATTTATGTCAGCAGTTAGCACCTTATTAGTGTATGTGAGAGTGCATGGACCAACTCGATTAACTAAAGATAAATTTTGCATCCATCCGTTGCGAAGATCTAAATAGATCTATAAATTGAAATTCAATATCCTGTTAATAATTGAGCTACAATATACTTAGTGGCAACATATTTTTTGACAATTTACTTTAGACGTTATAGGATAATGTATAGTCTTTAGGTTCAATGGATCTATCGGTAGTAGAGCGTCTTGAATACTTTTCATATTCTTATCGATAACTTTGTCAAGACTCGCTTTATCAATTCTGATCGCTGAACTTCTAAATAAAAAAGTATACGATTATTTGTTTAGACACGATAATATTCAAACATAATAAATTAAACATGTAATATATTGGAAATAATAATAACAATGATAAAAGCAACAACGACAATAACAATAACAACAACAACAACAACAACGATAATAATAATAATAATAATAATAATAATAATAATAATAATAATAATAATAATAATAATAAAATATAAATATCCCATAATTTGTATGATTGGTGTGATATAACAAACTAATCTATTTTTTATAAATTCAAATATGTAACTTTATAAAGTTATAGCTTAATCATATTCTGAATTATTATTTGTTATTTATCATATTTTTACATGATAATTAAATTTGTATCTATTTATCGCAAGTATTTTTTTTTTTACTTTCTTTTTTGAAACTATTTAATTAAATTCACGATCGAAATTCGAGTTTTAATTAAAAGTGTTCACAGTTTTTAACGTGTGAGACAGTAAATAATAGAATTTTGACTTCGTTTAAGTTCAAGTATTTTTTAAAAATTTCATACTTTACCACTTCGATACTACAATAGATGCAGAAATAAAAAAGTATTAAACATAATATCGTCAATGCGTCCGATCTTATTTTCAAACTTATAATATGACTATAATTCTCGGACGTGTAATTAAAATTTCCTTTTTTCGTTTCTATTGCTAAATCTTTGAATTCAAATGTGGAAAAGCTAAAGCCTAAGAAATATAAATAATGTAAAACTCGTTAAACGAGAAGCGAGAATGCCACGATCCACCAAGAAAAAGCAATAATGATTAATCCCCCAGCGGCGCACGCTCCGCGGCCCCAACCCCCTCGAAGGACCACCGGCTCGCAAGACTAACGCAAACTTACGGGAAGTGAGGTTCCGACGGCGTAACTTCCGCATCGCCGACGCTGGCTAGTCCTAGTCCCTGGAAGAGGAGAAGGAGAAGGACGATAGGCCTCGAGAGGCTCAGCCGATGCGTGAACATTATTAATTGGCTCTGAAGGGACTGACTGCCGGAGACGTGAATGTCAAAAGCTGAACGTCGAGCTATTTATTCGAAAAAATAGCTTAGGCTTATCGACGATCTTATCGCTCTTAAATCGATAGACACCATCAGCTGATCGATCCACGCCTTCTTATCTTCTATATCCGACTATTGTGCGCAATCGCAAAGACGGCCGAGTTACATCTGGCATTCCGCTGGGTCTGAGGCATTCTTTTAAGGTTTACGTCGGCCTCTTCATGAAAATCCTTCACTGATAAATTATCTACTGATAAATTAAATAAAAATTTTGTTTCACCATTGTGAAGTCTTTATTCACTATAAACTACATTTGCAATATCGGACTGTCGAATTCCCTTAGATTCATAATTCGTTTTATTTTAAAGCGATGTTTTAAAAATAATTTTTATTTATAAACAAATTATTATGTATTATGAATCTTGACAATATAAATGTTCTGCATCAATGACTATTCAATTCCATAATTATTACGATGTATGTAAATTCTAATGCACATAGATGATGTATTTTGGCATTCGTGAAGACTCCAATTGAATTCCTTAAAAATCTTGGCCTTTTCCATATAATAAACACAGATTATCAATAATTGATACAACGATTACAGAAATGCAAAAATTAAATTAAATGCGCAATTTATAAATTTTTCATTACAATCTACTAAAATAATTACCCAAAATTATAACGAAATATAGCAAAATAATTATATATGGAATTCTCTTAAACTATCGATACGTGTGTAGATTAAATTATTTATTGTTTATGTATTTAACATGAATTAATAAATTCCCAAGTGCGCATTATAATATAATAAATAATTACTGATAATGTATGTGATCAAAAACATGTATTGATTTTAACTATAATTAACAAATTTAAAGAATGAATATACAATTTATTTTTAATTAATATTATTATAAATGAATGATTTCGTTTTTCGATCTTTATCACATAAAATTTGCCCATGAATATCTGATTAAAGACCGACATTATTCATACATTCATTATAATATTTAATTTAAACATAATTAAAATAATATGCTCATTATGGTATTCGAGAACACAAAAGAATTTTCAAGCGCATATCTTTCTTACATAATAATTCGGTCAAGTTGTGCGCCCATAAAATATTATAAAACATAATCAAATTATCAACAATTTATAATTTCGTAATTATAAAATATTTATTTCAAAGTTATTGCACTTCATTATGCTTATTTATAATTATTTAATAATAAAAATCATACTAATGACTATCGGATCACCGATCATCATGTGATATAATAAGTATTCTAAAATATCTTCAATAATAATGAAGAAAATTTCTTTTAAAACACAGCAGTGTTTATTGCTCTGTCATAAATAATTGAAATTTAATTAAAGTTTGTAATTAAAAATTATAAATAAAGAAAAATACATATGAAACATTATATGCTACCTGTATATATGTATCTCTTTAATTATATTTTTCCATGCAACGGGTTTTCATTAGCATTTTCTAATATAGATCTCTAAAAAAAATAATCAAGTTTACTTTATTCGTATATGTTATTTGTAAATATTATATAAAATTAGACTATGGACAAATAATTTTTTAAATTCATAAGTATCATAGATATCTGTAATGATTTAAAAAATAATTATTTTTAAATTTGATTAATATTTTCATTTTGTAAATGTTTTGTGATTATCTATCAAAGAAGTGTATGCACCACAATAGCCATTTTCCCTTGTTAATTTAATGTATTTCTCAACCAATAGGAACTCAAATATTATTCATTAATATTGAATATTTAATCTGTTTATTATTATAAGACACAAATTTCTTTAAAGTACATACTCATTTTCATAAATAAAATGTAACCAGATTATTAATAGATCTTCTACCAGCACCAAAATATATAATAACATAATATTCAATATGTAATTTTCAAACTTCATTTCTCTATTCCAGATTGTCCTAAAAATATTAATAGCAAACCGCAGGTCAATAACTTTTACTCGTAAGCATATAATATGTAAAATAATTTGAAATTATTAAATTTCAAATAAGACAATATTAAATAAACAGCTTAAAAGTAAATATCTTATTTAAAAACTTCTTTGCAAATATTTAAAATAAAATAATTAACAAAAAGCTAATTTTTAATTATTCTTCAGCCCTTGTAAAATTCTTAATAACCAAATAAGTAAAGTCGTTAAATAATTGTAATAGAATAATAAGAAATTATATTTTATAAATTTTTAAGTAGATACGTTAAAAATTACTTATAACAAAAAAAAATATACATATATATTAATTCTAAATATAAATCAATAAATATTTCTGTGTTTGATAAATGTAATGAGTCTAGGATTTACTAATAATTCGCAGTATTTACCGAACAAATGCTTACATTTACGTCACGAATATGGAATAAGTGTTTACATTTGAAAAATATTTAAAATAAATGAAAAAACAGGTCGTGACTAATTGTTTGACTTCATCTTCTTTTATTACCTTTTCCTTTTAAGTAAATATTCATGAGAAATAAACTCTATCATCTAGCGCTATCTATAATACTTTTATGATGGCTAATTATGAGATTGAAAATTTTTATTTACCAGAAAATTTAAAACATCGATTCAGATACTTAAAACGCTTTATTTATTGAAGACATTTATAAATCTTTTTTTTCTTTTTTCTTTTTTTTTTTTTATAATATTTGAATTTGATTGAAAAAATTTGTTTGTATGCTTTATATAGTTTTAAAACAAGGTAATTCAGTATAATATAAAAAAAAACTTATTGTTTTTTATAAAATATTGCAATCTTAAGCAACAGAATTTCTGATAAAGTAACGTAAATATATTAAGCTGATTATTCGAATAAACTATTACCTTTTTGTCAACCTAATTTCGGCCATAATCAATATTCCTTAAATTAGAAATTGTATAAATATACATGCATTCATAGATATGTACATTCGATTAAAAAATTTAATTTATTGCTTAAATATATTAGTTAAAGTGAACTGATTGAGAATATAATTAAATGTATTCGTGTAAACGCAATGTTGAAGAAAGTTAATTCCGTAATTGACCTTTATATAAGAAATTGATCGAAAATACATGTTTTTCATCGCGGTTACCAATTTCAATGAATATACACTGACTGAATATTTAACGTTCATTAATTAATAATAAATCTTTGTAATTAGTCAACGTCTTAAAGTTCATTGTAACCACTGCTAAATATCTTCATCTTCGTTATTCAAAATGTAAAAAAATTAATGATCATCAAAGGATGGCAATCGGGACATTGGCTCTAATTTAAATAGATACAGGCGAACATGAGATGTAGAGATATTTAAAAACTTTAGTAGCTGTTTGTTTGTTAATTATATTTGAGTAAAAAAAAATTCTTACTTCTGTTCTCTTACCTATTGCTTGTATTTGTTTTTCTTTCTTTTTTCTTTTTTTTTTTGTTTTGTTTTTGAATATTAAAATTTTAAACAATTCCTCGTTCTTCGACTTGATATTCGTATTATCAATCACAAAAACTCATTATAAGTTGGCACAACTTCTAGCTCCAATAATATATGTATTTGCGAAGACACGCCGATCTTGGCTCATTTTTAATTAACACCTGTCACTTAAGCGTTGGTGTATTCAAAAAAAGATATACCGGTCGCTCGGTCCGTTGGTCGGTGGAATCTGTCATGCGTGACTGCAATACCAGCCACGCGAGAAGGAAAAGAAACGAGTACTTCTTACGTGCCAATGACCCCCCGCACGCACACATACGCACAACGCATCAGTGGCACATGCATGTGAATCCATCACGAAAAGGGTGCTTTTAACCCTCTCGTAAAGAGCGCTAGATAGTATAAAGAGGCACTTTACACTTCCGCAAAGCTCCTCTCTTCTTCTTACATTTTTACTTTCATTTGATTTTCATGGCTCGTTAAAATGCATATTAACTTTAAACATTTATTGTCTTCATTGGCAGGATTTTATAAATGGCTTTGTTATAACGATAAATCATATTTTCCAGTTAACTATCTAAGTATCTAATAAATAAAAATCTTTTCGAAAAGAAAAAGTAAAATAAAATTAGTGGTTAGCTATTTACAAATTAAAAAAATTTTGTAACTATAAACTTATATTGTACATAATTGATAAACTGATGAGATTGATTTCTTATATTTCTTATAATTGTTGAAATACAATAATTGCATCTTACATTATTACGATAATACGTACGATTTATTTTGGACTTTAAATCAACATTTATATAGTTGATTTATTATAAAATCGAACTTTCCATCGAGAGGTAAAAAATAATAATATTTGCCTATGATGATGATTAAAAATGTTCATAATTTTGTCATAGTATTACTTTTAATATAATATTCCAATTATACATTAGTTCGAATGTTAATTAATGTCAAATTTAGACAAGACATATATATATATATATATATATATATATATATATATAAATATATAGAGATAAATCATATAAAATATATAAAAACAATATTTCAAATATTTTCTTTTAGACTTACAGCTCTGTTAGTCTAATTACGCGATACAATGTATTATATAAAAAATTTTCTCTAATAAATAGAAACAGTCTCCATTTTATTAAACAAATTATAAAATTCAACAATTAATGGACTTTTATAATGGACACGCGAATGACAATAGCGCGTACGTTAACAACAAAAAAAAAGTATATTTTTTCTCTAACATAACGTTCTTGTTTGCTTAAAGAATAATTACTTTATTATTAAAATGTTGATTATGCAAAACTTGAAGTATCGAACATAAAAGGGAAAAATACTAATTCACAACTACGAGCATAATAATAATCGTAAAGGTAAAGTAGAAGTTACGCTGACGCATTCTAATTAGTGATCCAAGTTGTTTTTGCCTATTTGACAAGCAATCATTTAATTCGATAAATTATACGTACGGATATAGTTAATTTTATAAACAGGCTTGTAATTCACGTGCTTCTACTCGAAATCAGTCTATAAAAATTCTGATAAGAAATATAATGTAAATGGAGGCCTTTTCTCCATTAATCAGCTAATCAGCGACGACTTCCAGCAGTAAAAATAGAAAAAATATTCACTTCTACAAGGTACTCGTACAAGCTATTTAAATTATATCGACTGTCTGTAACATGTTCAATAGTATTGTCGCGCAATTAACTGTGTTAAATTGTCAAAAGCAAGTTAGAGAGAAGAACATGTTCGTGACAATGACACTTTCTTCTTGAAACGACACGATACGAAATTGCGCATCGCTACATGGCACATTATTTTTTAATGCTACGCCACGAAACTTTACGAAAAGTACATTCACATACTTCGTTGAATATTCCATGTACACTTCCATGTAACTTCCGAGTATGGTAAGACGCGGCGGTGTCTTACTTGACGCAGCAATCACAAACACAAGCACGCGGCGCCTCATCTCGTCATATCACAAACTTATAACTAGTTTTTGTACAACGACGACCTTCACATTGCAACTTGTCGTGCCAAGCGTCACTATACGCTAAATGGCGTTAATTTTAAAAATATCTGATTTTCTGCAAATATGAAACATCAATAGCCTTTTTCGGATGAAATTTGTAAGTTCGCCAAGTTTTAAATGAGCACATAAGAGGTCCTTTCAAAGTTTCACATTCACTCCTAACTTTGTACAATGACGCATTATTATGACTACCGAGACTAGTGAATTCAGCTTCAATATAAATTAAAGCACTTGGTACTACCGGGTCTTCAAATATGACAGATACTCGACTGAGCTAAAATTTCGCTTTAATGAGTGGAATTCTATTACGCAAGATTTCGTAAGTACATTTAGAAAACTTCGCGTTCATAAAGAAAAAGAGAATTTTTGAATATTGAATTTCATACGGATATGAGGCATTTCTGCTGAAATATCAATATTTTTTCAATCAATTTTCACTAATATTGGGTATTAAATTAAAGCTATTTGTAATTTTAAAACTTCTGACCAACGATTTACATATTTTACATCAAAAATTACATTTACCAAAAAAAAAAAAAAAAAAAAACAACTTTTCCTTTTTAATATTATTTATTTCCTATGATTGGCCCTGAAATTGTTCTTGCATTAGTCGTAAAACAGTAAATCCTTCCTTAATATATAAAGATTCGTAATATTTATAAATATTTACATAGTCGTGTAATTTTTCACAATAAATAAGCGGAAATGGTGCGTTTATATAAAAGGTAAATCACTAGGTTTACGAAATTAAATTATAGGTAACACAATAATTAATATTCAATTCCAAAACGTAAAATTTCTTTCAATTTAATCATAGTAACGCTGCAATTTGTTTTTTTTTTTTTTTTTTTTTTTTTTTTTTTTTATGTCAAGTTTACGAAATAATAAATATTATTATATAAGATAAATATTTTTTTCAATGAAAACTAAGCAAAATATTCTGACGACTTGTGTACACTGAATTTTTAATCAAAGCGAATGTCGTAATTCACTACTATTTATTATATATGAATAAATTATTTTTTATGTATAATGCTATTTAACTGAAAATAATAGATATAATAAAATATATGAAATAATGCCGATAAGTTTAATTCTATTAAACATTTTAAGTACTTGTATGGGATAAAAAATAGATATATATATATATATATATATAGAGAGAGAGAGAGAGAGAGAGATATTGATTACCGTGGCTCTCAAGTATATAATTATTTAGTGACTTAATAAATTTCATATAAATCATGTTTTCATACCTTATAAATATTGACTACTTGAAAATAGTAATCTAATATAATATTGTAAAACAAGTGAATGTATGTATTTAAATTGCGTGTCGGTAGAGAATTTTCAAATATGATGTAATCGATTTTTTTTTTACGATACATCATATTCTTGTTTCTCAGCAGAATAGAAATATATATAAATACTTTCCAATAGTTTATTCGTAATTTAAATTAATAGCAGTTGGGATTTTATTTATTTATTTATTTTTTTTTTCGTAATAATTCAAATAGATTTATTTATTTTAACTACTATGTGATTGTTAAAAGTGAATAAACATTTATTGTATTCGGAATTGATTATTTGCTATTCATATAATTCTTTTCATATGCAATGAAGTCACTTGTATATTACATTATAAATTTTAAATGAAGCGTAGAATAATTAGCAAAAAAAATTTGATTTGGAAATAAATCAGAAAATAACATTACGAAGTTACTTTTTTTCTTCATATAATCGATATTAGATGCAGTGATTTCATTAAAAAAGATATATATATATATATATATATAATCTCGTCATATCTATTAATTAAATTTTTAAGATTTTAGCAAAGATAATTTACCAAAAAAATATGATAAACCATAAGTTACGTGCTAAGGTAAATACACTATTTAATAATTTCTTTAATATATGTAAATATATATATATATATATATTTATTTATTTATTTATTTATTTATTTGTTTATTTATTTGTTTGTTTGTTTGTTTGTTTATTTACTTATATAAGTATTCAACGTATTAAATATATAATAATCATATTTTTCGAACTTAAAGGATAAAAATCAAAAGAATTTAAGTTTATCTTCAATTTACGCCTAAATTTTGAAATGAACTATTATCATTTATTTACATGTAAAAATATTATATTTATTTGGTAAATAAAATTGTCACGATTAGATTGAAATTCTGAAATTCAAAGTCATCACTACACTTCAAATTATTATCGTTGCAAAAAATTAAAGCAACGTTTAATAATATCAGACTTTTTATGATAATAAAATTATAGGGAACAGTAATTCGTAAATTTTAAATATAAAAATATTACAACACAGAATTTCGGCTGATAATTGTGACATTCAATAGTATTGCAGTAATAATATCGTAGTAATTTTATGAATAACAATAACATAATTTTCTAAAACGAAAAAAAAAAGTTTTAGAAAGCAAAACAGATTTTATTAAAAATTTATTTATAATATTCGAATATCCAAATATTTATCGTATTTCTTAAGAAACTTTTATATAATTAGCATCAATAACACAATCGGGACATCCACAAAATATTGTTTTAAAAATTAAATGAAACAAATATACAATCTACATAATGGCTAAACACATTTCTTTAATGATTTTTTACTTAATCATGCATATTTATCGTGTAAAATAACAATATGAATCTGAAGTATATCTATTCATGTTTATATATTATTATAAATAATCTGAATAGAAACATTTTTAAGGTCTTTATGATTATTTCAAATAGCAGCTAATTAAAATTCAACAAATTTTTCAATGGTAATTCAACAATTTACAATCTGGAAATAAAAATCAGTGTAATTATAATGAATTTCGAAATTACATTTACCAATTTCGAAATATATTTACCATTTACCAATTACCAATATATTTATTTAATAATATTTTAAATATTCATTTTATCATAAAATGGAATAGATTTTTAATTTGGTAAGCATATATGAAGGTTTACTATATAGGGTTTCACGTCTTATTTTAGAAAATGAATGTCAAGCATTGCGTCTTCTAATGTGCAATTGTACTTTATATAACATTTTTGTAATTATATTCAAATAAATCGAATCTATGATTGCTTATCGATTAGTTTATTTAATTAAATATATCAAGTAATATAAACAATTGTTGGTTTTTATAAATTATCAATTTTTCCTACATTTTAGAAAATTGTCTTCTGTTCGAAAACTTATTTCATGAAATTTTAATGCAATGTATTGTCAATTATAATGAATATTATTATTTTTGTTATTATTATTGTAAACCAATTGTATTTCATACAATTATTCTATGCTATTTTAATGTAAATTTTCATTTCATTACATTTTATTGCATTAAATTTTATATCATAATATAAAGTCATATATTTAAATATAACACGTAATCTCAAATATGTAATATAAAATTTTTAATTAAATTTAAGATAAAAATTTGAATGAATAATCATTACGCTTACACATACTATTAGATAAAAAAAATATAATAATTGTTTATTTAAAACTTTTGTAATTAAATGATGAATAATAATAAATAGTACCTTGATACAACTTTAAAAATTTCTCATAAAATCAATTGATAATACGGTGTAATAAATTTTGTTAACAAAATCGAAAAATCTAGAAATATTATAAACGATTGTAACATTACAACATCACTTAATTATTAAGTAAATATTTACATAAATAATAATTGTCAAGATTACCACGTGTCAATATAAAATTAATATTTAGAACGACTTGATTTTATCCAACTAACAAGTTAACTTAATACTGGAATTGGCAGCTGCATGAATATTTCAAGTTATGATAATTTTAATTTCCCTTTGAAATAATTACCACTTTAAATTCAATGTTCTCAGCACATATATAAAAGAAAATAATAATTGTTTCAAATTATTCTTACGATGGAAAACGTCTTGAATTAAATAATATTTATTACAAAACAATTATTCAATCCTATCTAAGGCTATTTTTTTACTAAGCAATGTTATGATTTGTTTCCTTTGGAATTTAAACGAAAATGAATTTCAACTTTCACATGTTACTTTTTCAATGATGTATTTAAAAATACTGGACAAATTTTTATTGTTAAGCTAATGTTAATTTAATACGTTTGTACAAGTGTAAATGTCTGGATATTTACATTATGTTGTTAGTACATTATGTAGATTTACATAATGTAGTACAATTTACATTATGTAGATACTGGATGTTAATTAATGATATTTAACTGCGACGTCCTAATGATTGGTACCGGAAATCCAGTGTTCCACATATAAGTTATAAATAAAGATATTATAAATATGTCGATTAGCAGGAAT
>NW_011948426.1:2708013-2726895 GCF_000503995.2 Ceratosolen solmsi marchali | reverse complement strand
GAAAACAATGTCGACTAAAGATGTAGAAAGCAAATGGGAAAGAAGTAGGTTACGAATGATGACCTATTCTGGAAAGGGCTAAAGTAGGTCAGATGCTCATCTTCGCAGGTTCCAAGAGATTCAATCCGTGTCAAGTGTCAAGCAATACTTCACTTGAATAACAGGATGCGCCTCTTAAGGCCATCTGCTTAAAACTAAGTATTGTAAAAACGGCATTAACTCAAACGTTTATCTCCGTGCAAAGTAATGCGGAGAAGGCTATCGCAACGGCATTAAAAACACAGTGAAAGATATCGGGAATTGAATCGTCTTGAATAACATGTTGTCGCACGCGTTATCTGTCCAGCTCAATGTGACGAGACCTCCGTCTCTTCCTAGTGAAATTAATTGCCCTCGAGTACGGGCGCACCGAGTACACGGCCGTTTTCTATCTTGTACTAAAGAGGCCTAATAAATCAACAAACTTGGGATCCTCCTGGGTTTCAGATTTCCAAACTTGCCGCGCTCAAGCCTAGCCATTCACCAATTCGCTAGCTACAAAAAATCATTCCGACGTGTAAACAACATCGTCTACGAAATTACGATCGAAATACCACTTCACCGCGCTCCCCCTCCCGATCCCTATCCCCATCATCATCACCATCACCATCACCATTACCATCACCATCACCATCGCCATCACCATCACCATCATCATCACCATTCCCTCTTATCTTATCACACGCACCCCCCCCCCACGACCACCACCACCGCCACCACCAGAAACGAGTGAAAAAGAAGCGTCGCAATAAGCACCGAGGAATACAGATACACGCATCCACGCCCTCCAGTGTAAATACTCTGACAGCAAAGGCCCTCGACAAACATACATAAAGCGTCTTGGCTTCCGAGTTTTGTCATTTATTTCTCCTTTTCGTCGGAGCGAGCCCACGAAAAAAAGCAACAAGAAGTCGAGCCTCCAAGAGAGCGCCGAGGGACAATCACGACTAGGCGATCGATGTCTCATTGTACTTGTAACTAATTGCGATGAAATTGTTTTCTCCGTTTACGAGCCATTCGAACGTCCGGACGTCTACGAACTTAGCTTATTCCCAAGGTTCAATCAACGTCAGCGTCCTTTGACTTTTTGAGCGTACGGATTCGTTGGCTCATACGGCCCTCGTTCGGCTCCCTCTCTTTTGCTAAATCATCGTGCCGCCAAGCGCCCACTTTGTTCTTTCCCTGAGATTATTAACGAGACAATAAATCTCCGCGAGTCTAAATTCCTGGTGAGCTCATTGGAATGCTCGAGTCTCGCTGAATTCGACAAAATCAATACACGCAGTAGCCAATCTAACAACACACTTTGCAAATGACAACGGATTGTCAGACAACGCTTGCAAAACTAATAAGATGTTTATTAATTGAAGTAAAAATCAAAATAAAATTGATGAAGTGCGATTTACGTTTGATTGTTTTTAATGCTTAAGCCCTCAACGGGATATGTGATTCTAAACTTTGGCATTCGGTCGACTGTATTGATCGTACATTAATAAAATGCCTGACATTAAAAGCGTCATTTTATGTGATTTTATGTGAAATCAAATGCAGCGGCTCCTTATAATTAATATCCTTTCGGGATTATTAATGATAAAATCGATGATGACATCGAGCTTCATTACTTACTACATTTTTTTCATTGTAAATGATCGTATTTTTCAGAATGCGGAACCGTACTAATTAGTAATTAATTCCTCGTAAGATTATCATTTTTTATTTATTAAAATCGAAAAATCAGTTTTTTTTTATAATGGTTTTTGTGGAATTAACGCCCAGCAAATGAGGCTGCTACTGATAGCTGATATATTACGCTCCTTTAATGCACCATAAACGTTGATTTCATTATAAAAACTATCCTAATGATACTTAATTTAATAATAGTAATAAATATACCAGTTGGTTTACGCGAGCGTGGACTCTCGTTGGTTATCGCTCCCACCTTATGGAATTTTCCATAATACCGCTTCCCTACCCAACACACAAACACGATCTTTGATAATGGCCTTGCCGTAGCCGTAACGTAGTGTTGAGGCTATTTTTATTTAAAAAGAAGTCGAGCCGCTTTAACGGCGCACAATATATGGCGTGACAACTTCTCGGGGACGCCGAGCCCACCAATTTTCTATTCTCTGATCGCCGTTTAAGGTACATCACTAATCCCCATAAAAAGTAGTACGATGACGTATCGGTCAATCGAAATCCCCTACGAATTGGAGAATAGAGACTTTTGCTCGCACCTCGATGTCAAGGCCTAAGTCCCTTCTCTCGCTTATCCCCTCGTCGTATTCTAGTAACGCGTAGGCTAGAAAAAAAATCGTCGATGCAATCAAGATGCGCGATCGTTCGGGACGCGGTGATTCCTCATCTCTTTATTCTATGTAGACGTTGCGAAGGTATTACGTAGGAAAGGAAAAGGCTTTGATGATGGGGTTTTTTGAATGATCGGAACCGTTTTCCGCTACTCATTTATATATTTATGAAAATATCCAATCTCTAACTGTCCCTTTAATTTGCTTGATCCAAATGTTCAGAACGCTTATAAATTACTTGAGCGGCATTTACAAATGTCGAAATAATACGAGGAGCGTGTATCAGAGAAAATTTAATGTATATGCATACATATATATGTGAAAGTTTAATGCATTTGTCATATTATTTTCCCTTCTAGCACTTAGTGCTTGAAATTAAATAAACTTTTTAAAATTTATATACGCTTTCGTTATTTATTAAAAATATGTTGTATGAAAAGTTAAACTTTATTAACGTGTTGGATGATTTTTTAATAAAAAATTTATGAAAATAATTCGTTATTAAGATATACAAAATTCTAAAATAATTATACGAATTAATTGTCTTGAAATTTTATTTTACATCGACAATTTCGATTGCTATTTTTTCTGCAAAAACAAGTCAACTATTTACAATTATAAATAGAATTATGTTTTGATAATATAATTTTTAAGATGGAACCTATGTTTTGTCATTTGAAAATTATGAATATTCATTATGATTAAAAGGCCAGAAACTAGTATTTCTATAATAATATTCAATCTTTTGTGCGAGAATTTATGAATAAAAAGTTGAACTTTCACAATTTCATTATAGAATTTGTACAATGTACTTTTATTTCGGAAATATTTTTTCGATTTACACTGTTTCATTTAAATTTCATTACTTTAATTCACACTATTAATAAGTTCGGAAAAATAATATTACGGTATAATAGAAGATTTTAAAATCTAAATAGGTAAAGGAATTATTGACATTTGCTAAAAATTCTTTATTCCTTAGAAGTAAATTATAAAAGAATTAATTACATACTTAACGATATACCAAATATTGAAAATAATAGAAATTTACTTTCACGGTCAAATTAATAGAGGAAAAAAAAATTAATTAGTTAGGTATTGTTACGATTAAATTATTACTGCATCGATATTGCATTTTTTATCAAGATATGTTTAAAAACGTATAACAATATTTGTCACAAAAGAATATAATTTTGTCTAGGCCTAAAGACGCTGTTTTTTTTTCTTTTCTTTTTTTTTGTATAAAACTTTTATTATTTATATTATTAATTGTAAAAAAAAACCTTTAAGAAGAACATAAGAAGATCAACGTATTAGAACGCGTACTATTATAACGTAACTATATAATTGAAAATTTTAATAAATATTTTTATAAAAAACGTTCCTTTACATATTACCCACAAATAATTTATAAAAACAAAAGCTCATTCAATTTTTACGATTCAAGAAATAAAAATAAAATAAAAATAAATTTTCGAATAGTGGTTCGAAATATAAGAATTATATGTTGATTTATCTGATATTCTCTGACTGATCAAGTTATAAAGTAATCTAACGATATATATAATTTATCAGTGTATTGCAATCAAACTCTTAACTGCTAAGTCGCGTGACGTTTTTGTCCTATTTGATATTCAATAAATTCTTGTAATTTGAATTTTATATTGTCACTGAATTTATTTGTAATATAAACTATCATCATATAATATAAAATAAAATATCATTGATTTTTAAATTACATAATAACGAATTACTTATATTACATCTAATAATGCAATTGTGCTATTAATTATTATTAAAGTATTGTAGATTTAGTCAAATTTAAGTAAGAAGATTATACAAATGATTTTCTGCAGAAATACAAGTAATCAGTTGGTTTTACAACAAAATTTGCAATTACTTTCACCGCAATTAGTTATTAATATATATATATATATATATATATATATATATATTAATAACTAATTGCGGTGAAAGTAATTGCAAATTTTGTTGTAAAACCAACTGATTACTTGTATTTCTGCAGATTTATAATCATGATGTTGAGGTATATAAAAATAAAAATTCAAGAAACGAAATTGATTTTATATTACATTGTCTCTCGTTTAATTTAATGATCAAATTCAAATCAAATATTTATTATCATAAATTTGGTATTTTCCTATTAATCAATTTGAGAATATCAGACTTTATTACAATAGCAATAATGCGCGATAAATTTATTTCTTATGAAAATGTAAAATATGGCATATCTTTATTATATAATCTAACTCTCGTTGACAAATGATATTCACTTTATTATTTCCGCTTTTATTTCTATAGATATTATAAAAGTCATAGAGTACAATAAATTATAAGATATTTAAACATTGAAATAAGATCATCGTAAAATATTTATCGCTATAGCATATTCGGATTGAAGACTTTTTTTAAAAACAGAGAAACGTGTCATATCTGTGAAAAAGGCTTTTGAAAAATTCAAAGTCGAGAAAATGATTCGTCAGCCATTCAACGCTCTTCTCTCCTATTTTCCTTTTCAATAAATGTTTTCCCGAGCCAAAACGGGAAGCATGATGGGAAATCCCGCACTGAAAGAGCCCGCGATACATCCACAAAATATTCACCGCTGTCTGGCTCTTTTCGTAATTTCTCTTTTCAGCTGTATCTCCGTTATCATATTCCCCTCCTTCCCGCCTTTCCATTCCTCTATATCCTCGATTGCCTCTGCACATCCATATATATATATATATATATATATATATATATATATAGTTTTGTGCATACGTGCATATAGAGATAAGCGCGTATACTCGAAAGCACGCGTGCACCGCAGAACCGCAGGCCAAAGTCAAAGCCAGAATCTCGGTCTCGTGCCAAGAAAACGAGACTGGCGGAATAGTATCACTGCGGTTGAAGCGCGACTTACGCCGATGGACCTTGAAAAATCGACGCATCCGCCAAGGAAGTAAAAGACGGAGTAGGGGAAGGAGGGAAAAAAAAATAGTGAAAGCGAGCGTGCGCTAGGAGTTGAAAAAAATCGAAATAAGCGAGCGGTGGCGCCGTGATCACTTTTATGCACAATTTTACACGATCGTTACATGCGGCCTAGGAGAGTGAGAGGGGCATTGGTGTGCTATACATTAGACAACGTCAGCGAGGCTTAACCGAGTGCGGCTCTTAGGTGCACATGCGAATAAGCAGTAAGTAGTTACGGACGAGAGTCGGGGGGCGAAAGTTTGCGAAGCCTCGTTGTTTCAGCGTCTTTGTCTCTTTAACTCCAGGCGCTTCCTATTAATCGCTGAATTTGCTCGGCAGCCTCGGTTAATGGCGATTTTTCCGCGACCAGAAAAATGAAGCGTCTATTTACGTATGGATGCAACTGTGCTTAGTGGGTATTAATGTTACCGAAATTCCTCAATGTGACATTTTATATAAAAATTGTATTTACTGATTTGCTACTTATTCTGTGAAACTATGTAATGCTCCATCATTAAGTTGCAATCAAAATATTTTCGTAAATAAATCGGTATTTCATAAAGTCGCAATTGCCAACCACCTATCTATCTAATAAATTTCTTCTACATTTTTTATCACTTTGCAGAATCAGAGTTTACACATTTCTCGGAATACCTTATGTATAGTCAATTCAATTGGACGATGTTCAAAGTTTAATTTCCTTATACATTCAAAAATAAAAAATTACACGTAGCTTCTCACACTTTTAAGATTTAGCTTATTTGTTTGACTATTTCGATAATATAATAAGAAGAAGTGAAGAAAAAATAAATAAACGGAAAATGTAATAAAAACAAAATTAAATTAAGGTAAGTCAATTGATTATCACCAGCATTTGTTTGAATTGTACGTGAGTATAAACACTCATATATTTAAGATGTATGACGCTGAAATACAATCGATAAACATCATAAAATTGATAGGTAAAATTATTCTGAATAGAGAAATACGATATGCATTCAATATTTCGTCGTTAAA
Organism: Ceratosolen solmsi marchali; assembly: GCF_000503995.2. NCBI lineage: Eukaryota > Metazoa > Arthropoda > Insecta > Hymenoptera > Agaonidae > Ceratosolen > Ceratosolen solmsi. The sequence continues at coordinate 2,720,554 of NW_011948426.1, read as the reverse complement.
CTATATTTATTTTATATTGTAAAGTTAATGAGATTATAGCACATATTATGAGAAGATATATAGTGCCTTTTGTGTTTAATTAATTATTAATAAATTAAATAATTATAACACGATTAGTATTGATCTAAATGAATATATTTTGTAATAAAAATCATAAATCGCTTTTCATTGCAGTAACTTCTTTTACGAGTAAAAATTCTAAAAAAAATACAAAATACATTCGTAATTACTATTAAAAGAATACGTAGTTACAAAACTTTATTATACTAATTTTATGGTAATTGATGAACAAATCATTCGTTAAAATAATTAATTTTATATTTGTGTGAAGGACAATACTTACTATTGAACTATTGAATTGTATTTTACAAAAAAATGAAAATAACATTATTATTACATTATATTTTTTGTAATATTATTATTGGGAATTACAATTTATAACCATGTTGAAGCGTGAAATTGTAAAGTGCAATATCATTATGTGCTTGTTACTAAAGTTTTTCCTAACAATCATTTTAATATTTCCTAAGCTGTGCAATTTAATTAATCGAGTTTCATAAAAAAAAAATTCTAATTTGTTCAAAAATATTAATCGACACAAAGATTAATTCAAAATAATAACAGACAAAAGTACTAATTAATTTTTTTCACGTATATAAATAAGTTTTATTAGACTATGTGAATATTATATGATAACTGAGAATCATCAATAAATATAAATAAACTTTTACTAAATTAAATACAAATAAATTGTAATAAATGATTTGGAAAAATTTGCAAAAAAAAAAAAAAAAATCGGTTAAAATTATTTATAGGCACAAACTACGTATTTTAGATATTTTTATATTTTAAAAAATTATCGAATCTGATCGAACTTTCAAAATACCATTCATCGTGATAATAAAAAAATATATTAATAAGTTAAAACATGACTTTAAATATCTTCATAAAGGCTCGTCAATCAAATACTCACTTGTAGATATTTTAGGATTTCTAATAGAATATATTAAAATAACGTGTCAATCAATTCTCAGAAGACACATAAAAAATTAGAAAAAAATAATAAAACAGATATAGAAAAGCTATAGGCCTATGATTGTTTTAAAAATAAGAATATAATTAAAAAATCGTTTTTACTACAGTAATAATGATTGATTAAATCTAAGAAGCTTAAATTTCAGAAACGATTATGTGAATTTTCCATAAATTGAATACTTCAGTTTTAAATTATTCTATGCCTACTATTATATAGTTAAACTATAAATTGGAGTTTTTCATGCTTTATTTATTATTTTTCCTTTTTACAGTTTTTACAACTCAAATTTATAATATTTTAGACTTTAGAATATTTTTTTAAACAATGCTATAAGTGTTGCTTTATCAACTAATAAAATTATTAAGCTCAACAACAAAAGTAATATTGGCATATTTGTAAAAAAAAAAAAAAATCGATGATCGACCAACTAATGTTTCAGAATTGAAATATTTTTATAATGTATCAACATTTGAAAAAATAAGAACATCGCAGTGAACGCATCTGAACATATTTATAAAACAAAATATTTATTTGTACCGCTTCTATGACGTTTAACAATATCATTCAGAATGATATGCTAAGAATTTCCGAGAATGCATATAATCAGCTAAATAAATTCGATGGAATTCATACTCAACTATTATACTTTGTTGTTATCTGACGCTTATCGATTATTTGCATATTACCACAAATAGGAAATAAATATCTTCTTATGTGCATTCACGCACATTGGACATTTCAATGCGTATGTACGCGTATGTACGAAATAAATCTAAGATTTCGCATTTATGTATGTTTGATTTTTTGTAATTATTATAGTATATGAAACTCAATATAAATTTCTATTAAAAAATAATAATCATTGAATTATTATTGTAACGAATCGCTAAGCAATGATAGTATTGTTACAGTTCAGTTTTATGTACCAATTTTACCAAATTATATAAATAATATAAATACATAATATTTATGAATATATATATATATATATATATATAGCAATTTCATATACTATAAGAAAATTTATTTATATAACAAACATAAGTATTACAAAAATAAATATATCAATTACTATAGATTCAAAATTATTGACAATATACAAAACTCTACTTCAATTAGTAGATTAAATCAATAAACAATCCTTAGGTAGATAATACGTAGAAGCTAATTAGGATAATGAATATGGCTTGAGTAATGAAATACATATAATATTAAATAAGTGTTGTTGATTATGCTATTAGAACAAATAACCTATCTGGAAATAATTTTTATTTTTATTGTCACGGTAATAAACTTATATACTTATTAAGCTTCAAATTATTATTATTATTATTATTATTGTTGTTGTTGTTGTTGTTGTTATTATTACTATTATTACTATTCATATTATAAACATTATTAGTAATATACTGAATTGAGAATATTTACACAAAATTTCATAATTATTTGAATCCAAAAGATAATGGTTTTCTAAGTTCGACTAAAGTAAGAGCAACGAGTTCGTTCATTTTGCATTAGTTGTGTACGAAGAATGACAGTTATATTTTATATAAATCAAGGGCGCTTTCGCTGCCATCCATTTCCCAAGAAGCCTTTGAGTGAATTATTCGAAAATTCAAATTTACATACACGAATTATTATTTATTATAACCTACATACAAAAAAATCCACTTAATAAACATATAAAAAACAAAACGAAGTTATGTAATTACATAAGCGCTACGACTTCAAGTATAATAAGTCAATATGATTACTTAATTTTATATTGGTACAATATACTTGTTTGTACATCCTTACAATTATAGACATTATTTCTCATTAAATTTAGGTCGCGCCATCATTGTCTAATGAAAGACAATAAGTTTTATATTATTTTGATGTTTTTATACTAACATATAAATAGCTTCTTAAACACAAAAGTGTTAATTTTTTTACTCAATATAATATTGGACTAATTATTTATTGACACATTTAATTGACAATATGAATTTTAATTTAATTTTTGTTTTTCATTAATAAAGTCGAGATTAAAATTAATTTAAACATATAAAATTCGTATAAAAAAATCTAAAAAAACACGACGATGTGATTCATTGACTTATTAACAATAGGCTTTCGTAAATATAAAAAAAAGGATTATTACAATAGGAATGTTTAAAAAATTTTAATTCATAAATAAAAGAATAAATATTTTTTTTAAATGCTAATTCAAAATTTTAATAACCCATATATATATATATATATATATATATATATATATATATATATATATATATACGTGTATGTGGTGATTTAAAATTTATATTCATCTATGTATTTATATCATAATCTTTATATTTAATTACATGCCCATCCAAAAATATTTGAATTTACACGTATATTTACAGAATGAATATAAATATTTAAAACGATATGAACGACAATTTTTAATAATCTTTAAAAAATCATTATAAAAGTAATTCTTATATTGTCGAATAACTATAAAATATTTACAATAATATTTATACAGAAGCTTCTTATACAAAAGTCTTTGATTTGATAAAAAGAAAAGTAACGTTTTCACAGAAATGAGCCTATTTAACGCGATTAATGTTGGAAAAGATTATGTCAACGAATTAGAACGTTAATCAACGTATTAAAGTGCAAGTTACATATAAATTGATTAATATCTAAAAATTTTATGGAATAATTGACGTTAACAAACTTTTGCAAATTTTTACAAACCCTTATTAGGTTATTTATTTAATTTCAGAATAATATCGTCATTAAATTTTCTCAAATTAAATTTATAGACCATATTTAATGTGAAGATTAAATAACTTAATAAATATAACGAGATTTGTCTAAATTTGATTTGAGTTGATTGGAAATTTCATTTAAAATTCAAATTCATTTAATCAATGATGAAAATGCATAAAGTAACTTTAACAATTCACAATGAGCTAAGGAGAAATAAAACGATACTTTGATACTATGATCGTTTAAGCGATCAGCTTCTTTAGAATGTAGAATATTTTTAAACGCTTATTTATAGTTGAATGTTGCAGCTTAAATACCTGTAATTTCAAACAAACTAATTTATTAATAGAGAGAAGATATCTTAAATATGATGCGCGTTAAAATCGTAAGAGTCCATCAATTTATTCGTAATAAAGAAATCGTCTAACAACAGATATACTTTAAGTTATAATTAGCTTGCATTTTTTAATGGTTAATGTTTTTTACAACTATGGTAGATAATCCCCCCCCCCTCCGCCCCACCCACTCATAAAGCATTAAATACCATTACCTCCAAATGATAAGACTCTAAGTCTTTAATATAAACAAGCTCGTAATTTGATTTATAAGCTAATAGACGATAGAATATCGCATCTTCACCGAAAGCTTAAAAAGAAATTTTTAATTTGATCAACATGATTGAGATTGCTTTGCATCTCGCTTCCACGTAACAAGCAGAGACCTCGTAATTTCTGTTTAGTACTAACAAGCTTACAATGTTTTTCCTCCTCGCTGTGTTATTTAGAACCTCATCAGATAGAAGCAGCCTGATGTAAGAAAGAGAGACTCCCCGCAGCGTTTTCTTATTATCTACGCGCCTCTCACTGTATTACGGACAAGTTAATCGCGTGCGTTGGCCTAACGAGAGTCTATGTGTGTGCGTATGTGTATTACGTACCGAGTAGACTCGACGCTCTATATACGTCATAACAAAGCATAATAATGAATATGACGCCAGTTATTTATTTATTATTTTTTTTTTCTTTATTTTGTTTATTTGCGTGTGCGCTCCGTCGAGGACTTGAACAAATTTCGTTTCTTCGAAGATTTCCATTAGACGAGTACTACTAATTTGCCCATATTTCAATAGAATTTTTAATCTTTGTAGAATCTGTGCTTGTTCTAGGCTGATGTAAGAATTCATATTATAACTACAGCAATATAGCCTTAGATGTTTTCATCTATCCGACAACTCACGGATTAATGATAAATTTTGAAAAAATAAATTAATAGGAATTTATGCTGAGCATAAATAAATATTTGTATAAGATTTTAAGATAATTTGAAAAATCATCTTAAAGTTATGTCAATATATCTAAACATATTTTTTTAGACTAATTATACAAACTGTTTCAATGACATTTTTCCAGTTGTCGTGCATTGCGTCAAAACCGTCATTTTCTTCCATGTCAATATAATCCTTAAAAATATTATATATTTCTACGAGTTATTATCTATTACTGTTATATATTATTAAATCCTCCTATTTATATATTTATTTTAATTAATTTTATTATTTTTTCTTTTACAATCAATACTTTATTTGTACGAAACAGTGACAGCGTGTTAAAACTAACGGATTATATAATATTTATGATCTCTCTAATAATATAAGTATAAGCTTAAAATAACGTATACATACGTTTAGTATTTGAAAAATTATAAAATTTGATTCATGTCTTTGTAATCGAGTAAGAATTAAAATTTACATTAATAAGCTTTTCCAGATAAGAAAAATGAAATATTACCTCGATAATTAATTTTTTAATGCATATTTAAATATTCGCGTTCAAACATAAATTATTACATTAAAGTTATATTGATACTTAGACACTTTTTAAATTAATCACCATAAATTAAAATTATGCCAATTTCACTAGACGTATTATTATTCAATTGTGCATGCTTTTGTCAAGTAAAGTCTTCTTTCTAATTTATATTATAAATAAACGCTAATCAATCAACTGTTTGGATCATTGTCAAGTTAATATTCATAACAATACAAAAATTCCTATTAATAACGAGAATTTGTATTTAGTTTTATACAATCCATGTTTCTTTTTTCGTCTTTTTTTCTTTTCAAAGTAACAGATACTTTTATATTTAATTATAAATAGGTAATATAATTTTTTTTTTTTTTTTTTTAATAAAAATGATAAAAATGTTTTATAAATTTCATAATTTTATAGTTTGTTTTAAATTAAAATAAAAAAAAAAAAAAAAAAAAAAAAAAGCAATATATAAGCACATTTATTAATGGTTAAGTATTAACCATCGGATAAGTATATTGAAAAACAAAGAATTTCGCCGATAAGATAGTTAAACATTATCTTATAAATAATTTTCATAAATAATACAATAATAAGATGTTGGCATAAAAAAAACATTCTAAATATAGATTATAAAAAAATTTGTTAACTTTAATTGTGCAAAAAAATCATACCTTAATGTCATATTAAATTTTACTCATTAATTTAACCTTCAATTTTGCTATATAAGAACAAATGGATTTTAACAAATTGTAAATATCATATATTACAACCTCTTATGATTTTCGACTTTAAATGTTTTTAAATATTTAAATATGGAGGGGTGGGGGTGATAGAATACGTGTAAAATTTATAAAATGAAAAATACTTCTCTGATAAATTTATCTCCATTTAATAGTTAAAACATTCGAAATTTTTAAATATAGTAAAAATATTTAAATATTTAATTGTTATATCTTGTATTATTCTTAACTGTTAATTGCCTATAGATTTTATAATATTCTTGAATTGAAAATTTCATTGATGAAAAATTATGTATTACAAGTCGGATGATATGGTAAATGATTAGTGTAATAAACAATACCGAGAATAATGTTTAAATACGTATTTTACATGTATAAATTTGTAAAACTGATTGTAACACATTGGTTCGTTTGCATTACATAACATTTTAATGCAATAGTTTGTCGAATTCATTGAAACGTTACTTTAATATAGATATGATAAATGATATTACGAGAATATTCTTAGTAGTACTAAGCTTATCGATCAAGCTGCATCGTCAGTGGCATTTTATACCTTATTTGTAAAATATTAAATTACCTTTATACTATGATTAATCGTTAAATTATTATTATTATTATTACTAAGTCACTTGTAGAGACAGTTGTATAATTTAATTGTTAATATTATAAATATTTCATTTAACATATGCAGTAATAATGCGAATGTCTATTAAATCCAAAGTTTCAAGTAAATTAAAGTGAGTGAGAAATATGTAATGTACATATTAAATGAGGCATATTTTTCATTAATAATTAATAAATATATAATGAAGTGTAATCATGAAATTTGTCGCAAATTTTCCAATGAATATGATATTATATTGAATACTTGAAAATTATATTTGAAATGCATAAAATCGGGGAACACATTATCGATTTATCAATCATCAAACGTTCAATAGCTCCAGCTTTCCATAACAAAATTGTATAGTTCAAGTTTCCATTTAATGTAATAGTAATGCTTGGAAAAGGAAAAAAAAAGAGAAAAAAAAATAAATAAACAGAAATCGTAATAATAGACATCTAAAAATGTGAAAAATATTTTAAAAAGTAGGCAATACAATTTGTGGAAGAGTTTAACAATCGCTCTTAAAAATTGGTGAAAAACGTTTTCCTTGCCAACTCTCGACTAATATGTTCAAGTTAATGGCTTCGATAAAGTGTTCGTAGTGTAGCTTTAAGCTATAATACGAATAATTTAGATTCGCATGGTCTGGTGAGTGTGGTATCGGTATAATCTATGAATGAGCCATAGGAGGCCAATGGAAATAAACGATTAATTTAACGTCTATGTTTATAAAAAGAAAAAACAAAACAAAAAAAAAAAACAAACAAAATAAAAAAAAAACAAAAAATCAGTCAGAGTCCGTCCGGCGCTTCGTAAATCGTTAATTAAGCACGAAGCTTTCAGGCGCATAAGTGAATTGGTGCTTAATTTTCGGCACTTATCGGGGATACGATAAGAGCTACAATTTGCGATGCTCTTATAAATCTTGTGAAAAGGAATGCTGGCCGTTAAAATTTCACTGTCCGTCATTTGGCATTTGGCAAGGGACGCGAACATTACGCAGTCCGCGACTTAACGTTTATTCGTTTATCTACAGCTACAGATTGATACGGGCGAATCGTCGATAGGAAGGATCCTAAAATTGAATATCCTAATGGAAAGCGAATCGTGTGTGCATTACAGAGATCGCGCGCGCGTTTAATGTATATTCGATCGGCGTGATCTAAACGAAGCTTTATTAAAACAAAGGAGATATTGGGCTTATGCAATAATAATAATAATAATAATAATAATAATAATAATAATAATAATAATAATAATAATAATAGATTGATTAGCCCGGGGTTTCGAGCGAGGAGGATATTAATCGCGGCAAAGGATCCTGCCTCGCGATACCGATTAAGTATTTCGTAGAAATCGGACGATCGGCGGAGGAGAGAAGAAGACCGATCCCGCCGACGTCTACAGAGCAACGCCAGAGCAACGCCAGAGCAACGCCAGAGCAACGCCAGAGCATTGGCGTGTGTGGGTTTGCGGAATCGTGACGTCATGAGCTCGCCTCGTAAACATACGCGCGCGCATATTGACACAGCACCGGGCGTCGAGAGATTATATATAGGCGATCGTCACCTCGCGTGCTTCAGTTGCCGCGGAATTCGACTTGGAGTGATCTCGGTTTTGCACACGGATAGACGTATAGCGCGCGCGCGCGTGCATGTATACGTGCATTGGCAGCTTCCTTCCTTTTGCCGGTCGTGTAAAGTTTGTTATTTGCGCGTGAGGAGGAGGAGGAGGAGGAGGAGGCCACGATCGAAGTTACGGTTAGCCGATGTGATGAGCTAAATTTTCTTGGGTCTTTGCACCTCTGACGCCTCCCAAGTGCCTTATTTATTTATTCAACCACCAGTGTACGTATTTTGTTGACAATTGTATTTCAACTTTAATTGGATATCAGGCGTGGGTGTTTATATTTGTCGTAATAGTAAGTCGATTGATTTAGTCGATTTCATTTGTTGTTGCTGCTGTTGCGATGTAAATTATCCGTGCATTTACGTATTCGTTTACGCGACACGGTGAGATGAGTAATTACACGTACTTAAATGTAATCGAGCATTCGAGAAAGGCGGCAATGCTACGAGCGGTGAATGCACTTGTATTGTTTTTTGTTGTTTTTTTTGTTTTTGTTGTTGTTTTTGTTGTTGTTTTTGTTGTTGTTTTTGTTTTCATTTTGTTACATTATTTATTATCGCATGATACTATTCAGTCGGTTTTATTAATTTATCAACGAGACGGCTCTTATCTCACCCGTGCAAAAATATACTTACGTAGGTATGCATTTGTTATTAGGGTGGCCGGATAATGTTCCTTTAATAATATCCTCTTTTACGTACAAGGCATTATCGCACTGAAATTTCGTTAAACGAGGAATTCTTATAATAATCATAAAGTAAAGGATTCGTTATTAATTGGGCAACGAGAGACGAAAGAAAGATCCAGCCAGCCAGCCTTATTATAATTAGACTTAGGTTCAATGTTCCTTTATGAGTCTGAATGGATTAATTAATATAACTTAACAATATCACTTTACGAGCACGTATATGAGAATCTATTGTCAGATATTTTTCCAAAGAACATAAGAAATTGAGTAATAGCATTGGCAGAATAATGTTCAAGTATTGTAATCAATTGCATTTTCTAGATAAAGAGGCAAATGTGACTTTATTTATTATTGTAATATTAATTACTTTGTAATGCGTTTGAGCCGTCTTTGTACGCCAAAAACCTTGGAAATACGTTTGTTATTTTATAAAATTAGTTAAGAATAGTAATTCACCTCTCAGCGCTAACGTGTTCCACGTTCAATGATTTAGCGTTATATGAAAACTGACAGTAATTGTATTTTTCAATTAATTTTTGAACCATCTAAAAAATATTCCAATTATGACAATGTTTTTATGGTAGTATCCGCACGAGATATCATTATTGCGCAAAGTAAAATTAAAAAATCACGTTTGTTAATTAAAGTTTAAGCATGGAACAATGTGGGAAATGATTTGTAATTTGCCAGTAATATCAGCATGATTTACCTTATGTAGGTAAGCCTTTTCGAAATTTTGATTATTTTTTTTTTTTTTTTTTTTTTTTTTTTTTTTTTTTTGGTCAAGTTTTTAATTGTAAACGATTGGCAGATGAGTACTGACAATATGACTATTATTATTATTGAAAGATATTTTTATTGTCCATAATCGATTAGATACTCAAAAATACAAAAATACAAAAAAAAAAAAACAAAAAAAAAAACAAAAAAAAAACAAAAATTTTTGATTGTATTTTAAATATTAAATTATATAAGAGAAAAATTTTGATATTGATTGGGAGCTCTTAAATATTTTAAAGTTAAACGTCGAGTAAAATTGTTGAACATAATTCGACTAAAATTAATTTTCTTATCTATCCAATATGATTTTTCTAAAAATTAGATATACGAAGCAAATGATTACTCATCCGAATTAACAATCATTATGGATGCATGAAAAATCGATTATAAATGTCGTGCTACGAACGTCGAACGGTAATTACGCCTAAAAAGAAAACAAAAGAAAAAGAAAACGTTTCGGCGCTTAACGATTTAACGAATAAATTAATTAATCCAGAAAATTTTACTAAAACTTTGCATCTTTATCGTTGCTAATCGCGTGCTAATAATGTACTAAAACAATATATAACAACCATGCAACACTCGTTTATCATCCGATCATTGCGAAACTTGCGAATATTCCCGATAATGTTTTATGTGTATATAATGCAACGAACTACATAGTTTGCGCTTCAAGCTGGAATATACAAACAAGTAGAATAATATTTTTACGACGCCTACTCGGATGAATAATGTAAGACAATCATCGATATCGCAAGATAGACAAGATTTTTGAATAAATCGTAATATCATCCATCATACATATAGTTTCAAAGCCTCACTTATTTACGTTTATATTTGGCTACATACATTGTTTAATATAATTGACCGTATCTCGTCTCAGCTCGATTTATTATAAATATAATAATATTATATATTATTCATTGTATTTTTATAAATACATATTTATGTATATTGTTATTAGAATAAAATTTTATATTGTTTTCAGCCTCACTTAAACGTCAATGTTAAAATGTATTACGGCTAATATCTCTCGCTGCCGCCAACATGTTCAATGCTTATAGACTTTTTGCTGCTTGCGCACCTCATTGTCTTTGCGATTGTAATTTAATTAATCAACTGTATCGATAATTACACGAATATAATTCGCATGTCTTTTACGGACACCCGTCGCCTACAAACGGCCTGTAAAATTTACTAGACTGTAAAAATTCTAAGGGTAAAAGTAACTTAGGTAATGGAGTACAATAGCCGAGATTCGGACAAACGTACATCGAGATTATGGATAAAGGAAATAAAATAAAAGAAAATTTCGGCGCATTAGGTATACGTATTGTTTACAGTGAGTCGCGAGGCCTACGCTGCATACATTATCAACCTTAATCATGACGATGGTGATAAGGCGAGGCTGGCGCGTGATAAAGGGCAGGAACGTAAGATAAATAAATACTCGATAAATAAAGCTCTTCGTACATGAATATGAGAATTTCGTCCCCGTTAAAGTAGGTGTAAATAGGAAAATGACAGCGATGCACTCTTCGTAGTACACGAATGCGATAGTGATGGATGGCCGGGAAATTGTAAGCGCGTTTAGCCGAGTCCAAATAAAAGAGCATCAACAAGTGCGATGTTTATTGTTGTTGTAACAAATCGGAAACCATCGATACGGACTTGGTTGGTAGCGTACCGCGTAGGGCGAAAGGACACAGCTCGGCCGTCTCGACCCGTGGACCCAACCCGTTATAAAAAGAATAAACAATATAAATAATACACCGAGAGAGAGAGAGAGAGAGAGAGAGAGAGAGAGAGAGAGATAGCGGGCGCGTGTACGTGGGTCGGTCGAGTGTGTCGACGGGAGGGAGGGAGGATGAGGTGGGAGTGTGGGTGGGAAGGAGGATCGCGAGTGGGGTGAGAGTCGGTGTCCCCTTCCCTGTCCTCGGGCCGGTCGGGTCGGTACTGCTCGTGCGCTCGGGGGACTCTTTCCTCCAGTCTCTCAGTACGGGCGGCAGTCGGGAGGGAAATTGTCAGTCGCGGCACACGAGCTCAACTACGTCGTCGTCGACTTGGGCTTGGAGTCGGCGGCCGACTTCGATCCGTTAAACTGGCCCGTCCGGCTTAAAGGAAGTGGAAGCACGTAAGTTACGCGGCCAAAGTGCTTCTTCCGCATTATCTGTATCGTAGGAGCTATTCGATCGAACCCCCGTCACTCCTCCCCATCACCATCCCCATACCCCTCGTAACGACTACTTCCTTACGCGCTTACACACGCGACTTTCTTTCTATTATTCGTCCCTCGCGGCCCGCTCGCAGCCAACCTACTTATTCATCTTATTTTCGCGGTGCTCGCGTTAAACGCTGCGTACAACATTTGCGCGCTCGACTCCTTTCGGCCTCTCACTTTTTCATATACTCAATGAAATCGAGCCAGAGCGAATTGCACGCGCGATCCTGCGCGCTTCTCACTCTCTCTCTCTCTCTCTCTCTCTCTCTCTCTCTCTCTCTACGTGC
>NW_011948426.1:2703761-2707894 GCF_000503995.2 Ceratosolen solmsi marchali | reverse complement strand
CATCACCAATCACAATACCATCACGCGCTCACTCGCTCACTCACTCACTCACTCTTGATCTCACTTGCCGATCCTGCGGCCAACTAGCGGAAAAACGGATGGAGGGGGTAGTCCAAGGTCCTCTTTTATATTGTACACGGGGCTTCTCGGTAGCTGGGAAAGGTGAAAATGCCCCTTTTACGCTGCGCTCGGTAATGCTCTCGGCTTTGACAGGAGGAGCGGAGGAGCGAGCTCGTCGGGGCATTTCCAAGGCTTCCTCCGAGCATTGCGGCGCGTGTTTGCTTGTCCGAATTTTGCATACGCGGAAATCCATTTTAACCTTAACTTTGGCAGTTTAAAGGTCGGTTGTGCTTGGGGCTGTGCGCATGCCGAAACTTTCCGAGTACTACGATTCAGTGTGTCCGAGAAGTGTCGATTTAATACAAAGACGGCAAATGACGAGGGTGATTCATACGTTTTTTGCAGAGTTGCGAGATGATGATAACGATTCGGGAATTTCGAGACTAAATTATCGTATTTATGATTAGGCTCCTAATGGGTTAGTTGAGATTAGCATTTAGCTGCCGTAAGTATCTGAAAAATCGATGAATTTAAAGAGACGGATTTCATCGCTATTCTTGTTGGCTATTTCCGCATTTATTTTATCTTTTCTTAATTCTTATTTTGTCCAACAAGCTTTATTAATCAAGACCGTCCAAAGCATTATATACGGTTTAAAACTTTCATTAAGCGCTAATTATAATTATCTAAAAATTTTAAATAATGGGATAACTTTTGTGTATTTGTAGGAAAGAATAAAATAATTACAGAGGCTACTGTACATGCAAAAGAGTGGTCGCGCAGACAACACCTCTAATTTTCATTGGATCTTCTGAGAGGAAGACCAGGGATTCCAAGAGTTGGAAAATTATTCAATCCAACATGTATAGTATGAACTATATTGGCAAGTTTATCAGCAATTTTCGGGACTTTTACAATGAAATTAATGCTGCGACGCTGACTGGAGCCATCGACGTTGTGGTTATACAACAACCCAATGGATCCTTTACTTGCTCGCCATTTCACGTGCGCTTTGGAAAGCTTGGCGTACTACGTTCTAGAGAGAAAGTGGTAGGTTCTATAAGTTAAAAGGAATTACCTTAATATGGATCGATGTCGACAGAAGGTGTGACTGCTATGCCTATAAGTGTATTTCCATGCACGCGATAAGCACACTGGACATACACAAGCTTTTACAAGCGCAGTATTAAAAAATTACAAGCCATATATAAATTGCAAATTCCTTGTAGGATTCTTTCAAATATCAATGTTTCTTTAAAGTAAGAGTAAGAAAATAGTTAAATGTGACGAGAAAGATTTTAATGTGAAACTCGAGGCAGAATGATTAAGTTTTTATATTATACTTAAAAAAAGATTGTATAAATTTTGAATTTGTCTTGTAACTAATTGTAATTGTAAAAAGAATGTTAAATATTTGATTGAAATTGACATTAATTCTTTACTGTCGTGCATAATAGTTGAAATGAATATTAATATGTTCAATTTAATAATCCATAGGTTGATATTGAAATAAATTCAGAGTCAAGGCAGATTCACATGAAACTCGGTGATTCTGGCGAAGCTTTTTTCGTAGAGGAAGTACAAGGATTCAATGGCAATTGCAGCGATACTGAAATTCCTCCACATTTAGCATGTTCACCTATTCCTAACGATGACGATTGTTTTCCTAACAACAGAAGGTAAAGCTTTCTACGGAATTCTTACGCATTATAGTTGTAAATTGTACTTGTGTTTGATTATTTCATTCCTTGACTTTTCTTTAGCTAATATATTATCTAAATGCACAAGGGGTTTTTTAACCTATTGAATATCATTGCATAAGACATAATTGTATATATTTATAGATTTATAGATAAAGGCATTTATAGATTATATATTATGAACGATTCAATTGACAATGTTATAATAAACCTAAATACAATTGTATTGAATAAGAATTTTAATAAATTACCTTTTTTAATAAAGTCACATTATTTGTCAACGTTACAGATTCAATGTTCTTTCCGATTTACCTCACGAGCAACATGAAAAAATACTTAGAGACTCCGTTATGTCTATCGAACGTGAAAAGTGGGAACAAATGTCAGCTCTGCCACCTAACGAAAGAGAAAACTTCTTGATCGAGCATTTTTCTGATCTGCCACTAGAGCAAAGAGAAAAATGGCTGCAAATAGCTTCCTTAACATCAGAGGAAAGAGATAAAATATTTCACGAATATTATGGCACTATTTCGACAGTACAGAAGCAACAAATGATAAGCGAGCAGTATTCAGCTCTCAAGACAGAGGATAAAGAGAGACTTTTTAAAGAAAATTTTCCTGAACTGCCAGCAGACCAGAGACAACGATTTGAGGAAGCATTATTGACTGATTGGAAGCGGAAGGATCATCCGTACTCTCCAAAAAAAGTAAATATCGCATAAACTTGTTCTGAAATTTCTGCTAAAGTATTTATTTAATACACTTTTTTATTATTCATCAACTTATTATTCCATACGTACATAATATTTTGTAAAAAAATTATTAAAAAAAATTCTATCCGATACATTAGATAGTTTTCTTTGCTTAACAAAAAAAGAAACTCGATTAGATATGTGAAGTAAATGGCAATATTTTATTATCTCAATTTTTTCATAGTTAAATCGAGAAGAAATTATTGATAACGAAGATGAAGAGATTGAAGAGGAAGAAGATAACGACGATGAAGATAAAGAAAAATGTTCACGGTTCAATGTCGACGAAGAGATCTTTGATATGGATATCATAAATCAAGATGATAAACTAAAAGCACCTGCTGTTGCAAATCCGAAATCTTTCGTAGCGGTTACTTCATCGGAGAGAATACGCAAAATTAGTGTTGTGAAAAATGATTTTCGACCGATCGTGGAAAACCTTAATAACGATCCGTACGAGGAGAAGGAAAAACTTGTAAATGAATCTGTAGATATTCATATGCCCTTATCATCCTCTTCATCATCATCTTCTGCTAAAAGAAATTCAAAAGATGAATCCACGGCGGACGAGACAAAAATTGGTAGTAATACTTCAAAGAGGAAGCGGAAGAGAAAGAGCCTGTTGAAAAGAAAAACTGCGCAGAGAAAAATTAGTAATGCTATGTACAATACTTCAGAATCTTGTAATAGTGATCAAAATAAAATATCTCAAGGAATTTGTATACCTGATACCGAGAAACATCATATTATTGATCCTGTAAGTACTCAAATTATCATTATATTAATTTAATAATTATTATTATGATTACCTGAAATTTGCGAATGTTTACAGGAAGCAAAAACTGTGTTGCAAAATGAGATAATAGACACTGCTAAAGACGATGATCTAAATAAATTAAACGTAATCCATGCATCAACTGATTTTCATTTCTTTAGTGACACCGAAGTCACAACAAAGTACGTAAATTATTTTTCTTTCCATCAAAATCGTTGTATTGTAAACAACTTTCCCTTATAATTTTCAAATGTAAAACAATTAATATAATAATTGTCATTAATTAGGGACAAAGGCTCGAGACCCAATTCACCAGTGCAATCTGATACTGAATTTGAAGTGCAAAAAATAACACAAGAGAGTAAGGTTGGGGAGGAGGAAAAGTCTCATGGACAAAGCTGGCGATGGGGTGAATTGCCAAGTCCACCACACGATGGATCTCTGGTTGCTCATGGACTTCCATTAAATACCGTCGATGCGTCTAATCCCAACATTGAAAGTTAGTATCTTGTAATGTAACGTTTATTCAAAAGATAATCGACTTCAATTTAAATTAATTTTGTCATTTCTGGTCCTATATAATCAGGTAAATGTTTAACATTTCATTTTACAATCTGAAATAGTGTTTATTTAAATTTTTTTTTTCTCTTCTTTCTGGCCTTTTTTTTCTTCATTATAAATAAATACTTTTATTGAATTATACAATAATACTATGGACACTATAATATTGTATGTAAATTTTTATTATTTGTTATGTTAAATTGAATATATGTCTAAAGTATTTAAAATTAAACTTTTTAAAAAAAAAAAAAAAAAAAAAAAATTTTTATAAAATTGCGTAAAAAC
>NW_011948426.1:2689729-2703741 GCF_000503995.2 Ceratosolen solmsi marchali | reverse complement strand
TTATGTTGCCAATAAAAAGCGAATACAATATTATAAAGTAAATTGTAAAGATGAATCAAAACGTTATAATTCAATTTAAGATTAATCGCCAATTGAGGCTCCTAAAATCAAAGTTCCTCTTTATCTTTTACCATAACAATGTCATTTTCTTCGCTCGCAACTGCATCTTGCATTATCATCCATTCTTTTCATTTTATTGACAAAAGTGGATAAAAATAACGGGATAAATAATAATGCATATTATAATAAAAACACCACAACCACAAAGAACATAAAAATGACGTAGTCATCACTATTACGGTAAAGTTTCTTGTCATCGTGAACGAACGAATACAAACTTCCCATAAATACATACGACGCACGTACACGCACGCACGCAATCACGCACCCCGTTACACGCAGACACGCACGCACAGAGAGGGAGAGAGAGAGAGAGAGAGACTTACACAACAGAAAGCAAGAAACGCACATAAATACATACACGACGTAGTATACACGTACGACATTCATTACGGTCATTAACGAACTAACTGCTTGTGATTGAAATTGTAAAACTTAGCGGCCGAAGCACGTCGGTCCATGCTTGGAGGAATGTTCTCGTTCATGAAGAAAACGTCGCGCGTGAGACACAACCCGGAATCGGAGGGCATTTATTTGAGTGATCTGAATGCGGACGAGCTGGATCCGGAGGTCGCGGCTCTGTATTTCCCCTCGTCCCATCGTAATCCGGGAGGTAACGCGACTAAAGGTATCACAACTTTCCCATTGCTTTGGAATTTCAAGCAACTAGACTATTAATCTGCATTAAAATACATTTTTGTTTTTTATTTTATTACTTTTGTTGTCCCGTAAATTCAGGCTTTTCTCGCGCTCGTCATAGCTTATCATTCATGTCTTCATTTTGCAAGGATGTTTGTTGCTTGAATTGTAGTTATCTTGAGCTTTTAGTTGCTTATATGCATTTATAATCTTTTCTCATACTGATTCCATATTACACTGTTTGTTATAACTTTTTTTTTATTCAATTTATACCATATGTAAACATTAAAGCATTAATTTCTGTTTGTACGCGAATTCGTATGAAATTCAAGCAGCGTATGTGCCGAATTAATATTATGTGAATAAAACTAATGTAATCGAGCATTTACAGCCAACAAAATATTTTATTAATAATTTTCTTATTTTCTTTGCATTAAGATCTCATTGAAACAGCTAAGGGTTGAAAACTTGCTATCCTTCTGTGTGTATCTAACGATACATATACGTATATATATATATATATATATATATATATAGTCAAGTATATGTAGTACATTGAAATCGTATTATACAAAAAAATACAAATTTAACAGATAATTATCAAATAAGTTACAAATTTTTCATAATTGTTAAATATACTGTTCCAATCAATGGTACGAGCAATTTATATTTTTATCGTAAAACCATTTAGATTGTTTTGTTAAAGGTACTTGATTAAATATTATTTATTCATGATATATAATTAAATAAATAATTAAGATTTGAGAGTGTAGCTTAAAAAATTAATTGTTTGTAAATTGATCGAGCGTGTCATTGATTGATATCGTATAAAATTCGTAATTCTCTTTGAGCATAACGATCATTATTTTTCACTTTATGCCTGTAATCTTTTTCACTTTTTATCGTAAAACCAATTTATATTAAAATTTCACTTCCATCTATTTGTGCTAGTAGCAGTTGTTGAATAAATTTCATTGCCACTCGTCGTACTTATTTCACACCGAATTGTGTCGATGGTTCATCTCGGTCTTATCTAAGCTTTTATCGCTTTGTAATTTAACTATGTTTTTTTTTTTTAATCCCAAGCTTGTGTTAAATGGTGCTATGTGATCCTATAAAACGGCGATTGCTCTCGCGAAATGTCCGAATGAAAGGACGCATATTTCATTAGAGACTATGTAACTCATTGTTTCGAGAGCTAAAAAAACGGGCTTAAAAACATTTAATTTTTATGGAAAAGCGCGTTGATGACGATCGAAGCGCTATGAATTGGCTGGGAAAGCCACGCGTGGCCTGCCACCTCTAAATCCTAGATCTCGGATGTTGCGACAGGTGGTAAGACGGGCGACGAGGAAGACGCGGAATCGGGCAACGGACCCTCGCTCCCCCAGAGTCCGAACAGCGTGGAGGGGGCGATAGGCGGTCCCAAGTCCCTCGACAGCGACTTCGACGAGTCGACGACGAAGCACCTGGAGCCGAGTATCGAGGTCGCGCTGTCGCTCTGCGGTGGCCTCGGGACTGGTGAGCACGAGCTCACGGAGGAAGCTTTCCAGCGCGGTGTGTTGCGCTACGAGGACGCCTGCGCCGATCCCAAGATCTTCGAGAATCCGAATCTCGTTGTCAAGGTCAACGGCAAGTTCCACAGTTGGTCGACCGCATGCGCCATCGTGATGACCTTCGCCGCGTTCCAGAGGCACCTGCCTCGGGCCACGCTCTCGAGCCTCTATGACGGGGGCAAGAGACCGAGCGACTCCAAGGCCACCGAGACTGGCGCCACCGGCGGTGGCTACAGTTCCTGGTTCTCCTGGAGACGCTCGAGCCAGCCACCGAAGAAGTCCCCGAACTCGAGTTTTGGCAAAAGTGAGTGGAGGCTTTATCTTTACAATCGGGTGCAATTTCTCTTCCACCCGACGATTCGCTGAATCGACACTGCATCAGCAAACTCAATTTGCCTATCGGTCCAATAATCATTTAATTAGATGATCAAAGCCCATTTGCGCGAATCCATTGGATAGCAAAATGCAAGCCACCTGCAAACCAAGAAAGTCCAAACATCATTTATTATGCACATGTAATTGTTATGTTCGTCTCATCGCTATTGTCGTTACTTCCGTCAATTATAGAATTCGATATAATATGACCCGACCATAATATGACCCAACCTTACTTATCGACCATTATTAATGTCCTCCACTTACAGATGACGAAATCTTAGCTGAAACGCCAAGTGAATTGAACGACAGTGAACCGCTTATTTGTAAAGATAACGTTCCGGATAATAAGACTACCGTAGATATTAGGTAAGTTATGATGATATTTGATTGTAGTTTTAAGAAATGTAGCTTTTTCGCTTACCGTCAACGTCATGAAATTGTCTTTAAAATTATTAACAATAAATGTCAGTAAATCACGAGGCGAATAAATTACGGTCGTAATAACGTGCGACGACTTATAACCTGGGAGTGGAGTTCCGTACCTAATTTGGTCCCTCGCGTTTGCATTCCAGCGACGAGAACAGAAACGTTAACGACGAGCGCATCATCGACATGACAAACAGCTTGGAGAGCTTAACTACCAGCCAATCGCTCGTGAATTTTAGCGACGCGATCGAGGACAAGCTCGAGCTTGCATTGCACGACCTCCCAAAGGACTTGGACCCCGAGAACCTAAGTGCTGGAAACGTGGACTTCCCGGAGGTGCAGCGCAGTCGCACCGGTATCGACATACCCCTAAGCCCCAAGAAACTGAGCGCGATCACTCCTCCAGCTCCCGTACCCAAGAGACTCCATTACGAGGGCAGCACTCAAAATTACCGGAAGACTCTGAGGCTCACCTCCGAGCAAATCGTGAGTCAATCCCTACTATCACCAATACCTTAAACTATTTAAACTTAAACTCGTATGTGTAAGCGTGTAAGCGCCTGGGGTCCAAGGTCACCAAGGCACGGCCTTTATAATTCGGCGATTTTTTTTTTTTATCCACCTTAGCTCCCCAAGCCCATTAGTGGCACGTTAAGATAGCGCGAGGATTTTTCCTTTAAAAAAAAAACAGCATGAGCTTGGTAATGGATAAGAGAAAGAATTTTCGTTCGTTTTATTGTGCGCAGGCGAGCTTGAACTTGAAGGAAGGCGTGAACGAAGTGGTCTTCAGCGTGACAACGGCTTATCAGGGCACAACCCGGTGCAAATGCTTCATTTACAAATGGCGCTGGGACGACAAGATCGTCATCTCCGACATCGACGGTACGATCACCAAGTCTGACGTGCTCGGGCACATACTTCCCATCGTCGGGAAGGATTGGGCCCAGTCGGGTGTCGCGCAGCTTTTCACGAAAATCAAAAACAACGGCTATAAGCTACTGTACTTGTCAGCGAGGGCGATTGGACAAGCGAGGGTCACCCGGGAATACCTGAAGAGCATCAAGCAGGGCGATTTGTCCTTACCCGATGGCCCGCTTCTCCTAAATCCGACCAGCTTGATCTCCGCCTTTCACAGAGAAGTTATCGAGAAGAAGCCCGAGGAATTTAAGATCTCTTGCTTGAGCGATATCAAGGCACTGTTCGCCGAGGGCTCGCAGCCGTTTTACGCCGGTTACGGCAACCGTATAAACGTAAGAGCCTCTCTGTCTCTGTCTGTCTCTCTCTCTCTCTCTCTCTCTCTCTCTCTCTATATATATATATATATAGAGAGAGAGAGAGAGAGAGAGAGAGAGAGAGAGAGAGATCGTGATAAAAGCTCGCTTCGAGTTTAAAAATTAAACAGCCCGCGCGTTATAGTTGACTTTCACACGATAATCACCTAATATTTTCCTTCCCAGGATGTTTGGGCTTACAGAGCAGTCGGGATTCCAACGACTCGAATCTTCACGATTAATCATCGCGGGGAGCTAAAGCACGAATTGACTCAAACCTTCCAATCTTCGTAAGTAAATTGGCATCATTTTCATAACCGCTAATGGAATAATTCAGCGATTCTCATTTTTATAATAATATCAACCTCTTTAACCATCCAATGTTATTTAATAATCTTTAATCGTTGCAAAGACGTACCGTTTTTCTTTTACATTTTTTTCTTTCAATCGCAATTTAGATGTTTTCAAGCGCTGTTTTGATCAACGTTTATAGCTCTCACATTTTCGTTGACCGAAATTTTGATAAGTTGCCGCTTGATAAACGACCGTTTTTGCTTATATGATTACAGCTACTTTTCTCAGAGTAATATCGTGGACGACTTGTTCCCACCGCTGCCAAATCAACCACAATCTTATCCAACACCGTTGAGCCCATGACCGTATGTTAGAGTTCCCAGAATGAATCGTAAAATTCTTTAACTTTCGCCGATTATCATGTCTTTCCTCATCTTCTGCAGTATAAACGGCCAAACTCGATAATTTACAATCGTCTCCTCCCAATGTTATATCGAATATTTCAATCAGACTAACGATAAAAATTATAATTTTTGTTAAGCCAGCTCGTTTAATTTATCCTAGAAGCTTGTCGATTATTTAGACTTACAAGCGACAATCGACGAGATCATTAAAAATTGCTTTTACAAAAGTGTGTGTGTGTGTGTATGTGTGTGTGTGTGTGTGTTTTCGTTACAAAATAATACGACTCAGGAAGAGCTAAAATTTCCAAGTATCGTTCTAGCTTTTATTAATACGCATTATCTTACTTAATTAACGGTCGAATGTACTGCATAAACAAGACATGGATAATTATAAGCCTATTGATGAATCTATAAAATATTTTAACAAATCATAAATAATTTATGATTACGAACACGCAGTTGCTTTTTGTCTGTGCGCTATGATTTTTTTTTCTTTTTCTAGGTTTTTGCATCAGCTGTGTGCTGCTTGATATTGCATTAAAAAACAAAACTTTCTCTTCAATCTCTTTGAATAACCGAGTTTACAGTTAAGACAGCTAGCTTACGAGTAGTGATAGATTCTTCTAAACAATCTCATTTATCATCATTTAACAAAATGAGTTCAATTCAATACTAATGCGCTTTGTTACATAATTCTGCTCCTTTATAAAAAAAAAAAAAAAAAAAAAAAAAAAAAAAAAAAAAACTTCAATACTCACATAATCGGTACATTATCTCAAGTTTTCCAGGTTCGTTAGAGAAGCACACTTTGGCAAATGCACAAGTAGTAAACTTAATTATTTTTCGTTGAAATTTCATCTCACTAATGATTAATATCATTAAAACTTAAAAAAAAAACTTAATTAATATACCGCGTTAAAAGCAATATATTGCGAATGAACATATTGTTAAAATTAAAAATATCAATTCAATAATTCAAATTCTTAAAAAAAAAAAAATATTTTCTATATTCCTTGTGATAATATCATTAATTTTAAAGAGTTTTTTGGTACTTTATTTTTCATAATGATTATATAAAAAGAATTGTGAATTTTCGCTGATAGTTTTTTCTATTCCCAGCCGATTCGGATTATTTTAATAATCGTATCCAATTAAGTAGCTATTTAAATTTATGCGCATTGCTGTGTCTCGTTAGAGTATACCTTACTCAACCTATACCTTTAGTACTGTAAATATTTCAATTTTTAAATTGTAATTATTGGAATAACATCCTCGAGTCTATTGACGATGTAAAAACGTTTTAATAGTGATATCGATTATATAACGATAACTAAAGAAATGTTTTATAAAATTCATTATAAACAAGTATCAATGTTAATAAAATTGCTATTACTATTCTATCAAGTCATTAATTTAGGTTTTTAAGTTTTTTTTAAATTTTAGGTAATTTAAAATTTTGTATCTTATTTTTAAGTTTAACGCGTGATTTAAATGGAAAATTATAAAAGGGATTCGACTTTAATTATGTTATTATCGAATGAGATAACATTTTTTTTTTCTTTTCTTTTTGTAAATAAACTATATAATTTATTTCACACATAGATTAAACGTGTCTTAAACAATATTAATTCGCAATAACAAAAAAACAAAAACGAAAAAAAAAAAACGATAAAAAAAGGAATAATCGATTAATATATTTTTCGTTGGAATTAGCCTTAACTAAACATTGATTTATTTGGCTAAATAAAGTCGTAAAGTGTACCTATGAAATTTATTTCATATAAATACTTTCACAACTCTTCATCGACTGGCAACGTAAAAGCTTTGGCAAAGAGGTATAACAAACCTGGTTAACCATCACGAAATAAAAATTTGCTTAAATAAACTTGCGCAACAATCCCAAAATTACGCTCTTGATTAAATAAGTTATTATTATTTTTTTTTTCAGATACTCAAATATGAGTTATATTGTTGATCATATGTTCCCGGCACTTCGTGAAGACGCAGCCGACGAATTTAGCAACTTCGCTTATTGGCGCGAACCCATTCAGGAATTGCCGAAACTGGAAACGCTCGATGTGCAAAATTAAGTCAATGACGATAATTGATAATATATGTGTTACCCCGACTTTTGTACTTCAAATAATATAACGTAGCTTTATAAGGTTCAATTGCACATGTAGGGCAACACGAAAAGCGATTTTTCAAGAATATTGCGAACGGCAAGTCAGGAGAAACTCCTTAGATTCTTTGAATTATTTCAAATTATTAAAAAGTATAATGATATACATGTATAATATCTCACAAATTTATTCCAATCGTAATAAATCAAGTAGTCTTAGATAAGTAGATAGATGCAAAAAAATAATCGGAAACTAGCCAAGAGCAAAATGATGTTTTTACTTTTTCAATTGATTTTTCCCGCTGTTTCCGCTTCTTTTTTATTTTTGCAATCGTTCACGTGATAATAACACTAAGTATTACCAGTAAATAGAAATAACCACGATCGACGCATGTCTGTGAAACAGTTAATGATATTTTGTTCATGTAAGTGACGATTGAAAGATTCTAGTCCTGGTCAGTGATTCGCTAATTGACTTATGTGTAAATGTTTCGTATTTGATATATAGATAATGTGCGTCATGTTTCAGTGATTAATCCGTTTATTAAGCTTATCAAAAAGTAATAAACATGAAAAAAGAAATATACAAAAAAATAAAATAAATGATATGACGATGGTGTTGAGCTTGATTGAATTAAGATTTTGATACAATAATAAGCAAAATGAGTTAGCTATGTTATAAATACCGTGAATTCAACAATAACAAGATAAATGACTATCAATAGTCTCTCTTAGATTTTATGATTATTTTCTCTCTCTCTCTCTCTCTCTCTCTCTCTCGCGCGCGCGCGGTAGCATTCCAAAATGTCTGTTTCTTGGGACAAGGATAAATAGTAAGCTTCGATGAAATGTTATATTTTTATTAGTTTTAAGTAGATGAATATGTATATGTATTTAAATTTCCTGTCGTTATTGCTCTTGTATACTCGTGTATTACTGTACATTAAGATGAAAATTTAAATCGTACGAAATTATTTGTTCGATTATCGTTGTTTTCGTTTCTGTACCACGTCGTTAGTATATATAAAAGTATATCATTTACCAATTTTTAGCAAACATTTTTTTTTCTTTTTTATATAATACTTTTGTTTTACTCTTTGTTGCACAATTTTCTCAATGTTATATTTTTATTAAGAAAACAAAAACAAAACAACAACAAAAAAATATTAATATAACAAAAAATCACCATCTTGTATACATTCGCATTAATGCTGTATTTTTAATTCAACGTATATTCAACTCTATTTTCAAAAATCAACTTAAAATTCTCATAATTCATTAATAATTATGTAAGTAGAGTTATGCTATTATATATTATGTCGTTATTTAAAAGATAATTTATTAACCGAACTTTGTAAATCTTCATCAAATTGATGAAGTATGAGCGGTAATTTCTGATTACAAGCTCCCATCATTTTTTCTTTAAGCTATAAGAAATTTCAATAAATTACAAAATAACTAAGTGTTGTACCAAAGAAAACTTGTCGAGAATCAAATAAATTTAGATTATTAAATAAGATAAAAATAACACAAAATAAACAAAACAAAAAAAAAAAAAAAAAGAAATTCAGTGTAGCACTGTAACGATCGATCAAGAGCTTAATCCAAAAAATTATACTATGTGCTTTATTAAAATCGAAAAGTCGCTGCTTTAAAATGGAAGATAATAACATTTTTTGGATATTTCAGTTACCTCGACACAGTGCTCGATTAGTACCTAGTTGTTTTATGTCGTTAACCAACCATAAGCGTACCCATGAGAATCTGTGCAAGTTTAAGAAAAAATTCGTTCCTAGAATTTCTATAGTCTAACTAAGTACTCCACCGTCATGTAAATTTCAAATTATGTACAATAGGAATTTCTTATACAGTCGAATGTTTTTCTTTTGAAGAAGAGACAATTTTGTTATTGTTTAGTTATATTATTTCTTTTTCTTTTTTTACAATTTTCAATATTCTTTTTTTACAAATAAAAGAAATTCAGTTCCTATACAAGTTTTATTTTATTTTATAAACCTTAGTTAAGTCATCCATATGACTATGTACGTTCACTTTAAGGCATTCCATAAGATCATGAGCATACTTTTGTACAATATTTTTATAACTCCTTATAAAATAGTTCTTAACGTCTATTCTTCCATTATGTTTTCTTCATTTTCTTTCGTTTCATTATTTTCAGCAATATTTTCATAGCCTGTAGTTTTTGTAAAGACTCCTAGGGGAGTCAGCTTGAATTTGGCCAAGGAATGTCCCAAAAGTTTCTAAATACAAACACATATTATTATTGCTTTATAAGGATATTGCAATAGAAACGAGTAACAATTAATAGGACCGTTAAGTTTTTGGGCGTTCTTCATGATCAAATACATTTAAGATTACAATTTCTTTTAAATCAAACATATAATATAAATATTCGACGGATAAAAAATATTAAATAACATAGAATATGTGTAACGTAAGTATTACATCTTTAATGGTTAAATGAAATTGAAATAAAATATCATTAAAAATCAGGTTAAACGATGTCATTGCAAAAAGTAAAAAAGGATAACTGCGCCGCAACACTTTCAATTAACAAAAATATTTAACTAGCAGTTTATTATGAAACCACTGTACTTATGAAATAAATATGTGAAATATAAACCGAGTTGCTTTAAGGTACTTTGTTTTCAATAATGCGCATCTCTGGAGAATTTCATGATTGACATTCTATTGTTTCTTTGCTTCTATCATTTTTTTTTTAATTTAAAGAACCAATAGCATATATATAGTATATATAATTATTTATAATTATGGAATACACTTACAAGTATGCTGGCCTGCTCGGGCGTTAAGGTCTGCCCATTCGCGCAAATGGTATAATCCTTTACAAGGGTTACCACTCCCTTCTGCAATGACGTAGGCATACCTAATTGTCTTAAATGCGGTTCTATACTGTGTGGAAAGTCCTCCAATGGTCCAGCGGGCAACTCTATCGTTACAGACGTGCGAAACCCTGAACGTGCATAATCGGTTTGCTCGTAATCTCTCATCCACTTTAATACCTAAAATTTCGTATGGCTACTATAATTACATTTTCTTTAATACGCGACTAACTTATATTACAAATCCTTAATAAAACTACGTCAATTGGTAGTGGACACGACAGTCGTACATTTGTCTGATTTTCATTTGTGAAAAACAAGCCACATTGTCCTGATAATTTTGACGCAAGTTTTGATATACCATCCGCAATCTCCGTTTCAGCGCTTTTGCCTAAAGCCAGGGCAATAATTTTATTTTTGCCAAAGAAAAATCTACTGCCCGTCCATTTGCCTCGAATTTCTTTCAGCGTATTATTTCGCATATTATGTACAGAGAATAAGACGATGGTGCTATATTTTTCCACGCACGTCCTAACATCTTCAATTATGTGCTGCTTCAACGTCAAACCCTTTTTACTGGTTTTCGTAAGTGAAACTGTAAACAACAAACAGTTGTATTAAATGCAAGTGACATTAACCTCAAGTCTTGGATAAATACAGTTACGAGCGTACAGCGGTAGCTTAACAAAATCGTAAAACTTACTTTTCTTATCCCTCTTTGATTTCGGCATTCTCAATAGTTCTATTCGTCAATTAAATACCAATATATATTATTTAATAACCTTATGTAATTAGCGTAGTAAACGCATCGGCATAAATAAATGGCTTCACCACGTGTTGGACGTCAT
The DNA here is from genome assembly GCF_000503995.2 of Ceratosolen solmsi marchali. NCBI lineage: Eukaryota > Metazoa > Arthropoda > Insecta > Hymenoptera > Agaonidae > Ceratosolen > Ceratosolen solmsi. The sequence goes on along the minus strand of NW_011948426.1, from coordinate 2,692,819 downwards.
TGAATAGCCAAAGTCGTGTCTGCCGAGGGGAAGGCTTGGGGTTAGGTTACGTTGGATTTAAGTTTGAATAATGGCGGCGAAATGTAGACGGTAGTCGACGTACGGAGGAGATTATCGCCGATCGTACCTGAGAAATCCATTCTTTCTAATTATGTCTTGCAAAGATATTTAAACATTAGAGATAAATCCATAGCTTTCATTTTTATATCGTATATATATGAAATTTCAGGAAGGCCACTCGCTACTCAATATAATGATAACTCAATAAATTTCAAATTATTAAATTAAATTAATAAAGTAAAATACACATTTAATATACGTACGAGTACGGGCTTTAAGCAATCATTATAATTACGCACGAGAGAGCTTTATAATCCTTTGTTATCATTAAACTTCACTTAAATAAGTGTCTTCAATAAGTGTCTATCACCCGTCCGTCCACATCGACGATGTCCATGTCGAAGTGCTCGTTACGTGCAATGTCCGATAGTGAATTAGAGACGTTGCAACTCTCTTTAAAAAATAAAAAAAAAACAAATGAGGGGTGGGGGTGGGGGTGGGGGTGGGGGGTGGGGGGGGGGGTGGGGGGGGAGGGGAGGGGAGGGACGATATCATTATCTTTCACCAGACGCTTGTTAGTCAACTGGTATCGTGACTTCACGAGTTTACAATTCGAGCGGTCGAATGCGAGCGAAATAAGCGCACCGATTTCCTGTTCATTTATCGAGCGCAGCAACTATTTTTGCTTGTTTGTTTGCTTGTTTTTGTTTTTGTTTTTTGTTTGTTTTTTGTTTTTGTTTATTTGCTTGTTTGTTTCGAAAAGACGATGGATGTGATCAATGAGTTTGGCAGAGACTGGAGGCCTGGAGCTTCCGAGGTGCGGCGCCCTCCCAACGATCGGCAGTTCTCCGCTGCAATCGCCTAAAGTGACGAAAACGTGTTTTGGCGGGCGGCCTGTGAAACGAAACACACAGGCCACCACCGTTGACGGCATTCACGGCTGTGGAAAAGAAAAGAGCGCGAATCAGCGCGACTCGCGCTAAACGTCATCCGCCGGGCCAACTAACTTCCGAGGTCGACCGACGACGTGACGCAATAGGCCCAGTGTAATCGCCAACCCCATAGCTAGCCAGGAGCCGCCCGCGTACTATGAAAAGGCTCTCCGAGGATCCGCTCGCACCGCCCCCGCAGGTGAGCAATGATGCCCAACGGGGCTGGGGGCCCCGTGTCGCCCGACAAAGCAAAATAAAGATGATCGCGCTAGCGCAGCCCCGTGTGTCGGGCCGGGGGACGATGGAGGCCGGGCTCTCGCCGACGGGCTCGATGAAGCTCCGGAGGACTCGCGCGGCTGAACAGCAGAAGCCGAGGCCGAGGCAGCCCTGCGCCGAGCGCCAACAGTCATGCTTACCCAGGAGGCAGCGGCAGCGATGCGTCTGCCTGCCCGGGAACTACGCGCCCGCTCAGTTCCCGGCCGTCTGGTCGGAGCTTAGGTTTGTGTTGTCTCGATGTTCATCTAACCATCCCCTGCGATCCCAACCCCACATCGTACCTCGCGATACCGCGATACCGCGATACCGCGATACCGCCATACCGCCCCTACGTCCTCTCGTCCAAGGAGGTTAGGTCGCGAACTATTAGTCGGACAGGTTGACTTTGGGGCCAAGTCTAACGCACCCTCACCTTTTGCACCGATTGAATTCCGTTCGCATAACGCGGACGTAATTTAGTCGAGCAGCTATTTGATTAGGAAAGATCGCCACTTACTTTCAAGTGCGAGGCGATACAAACAAAAAAAGCAAAAAAGAAAGAAAGAATAATTATAAAATGTGATAATAACCGAAATGAAAGAGGAAAAAAAGAAAGGTGGTGGTGGTGAAGGGGGGGGGGGACAAGTACGAGTTGTTGACCAATTGATATTGGAATGGGGTTCCTAGCATAAGTAAACTCGGTTCAACTTAGTTGCTTAAGTCTTAAGTAGTGGCTCGGCTGTCGGCCATTTTGGGCAATAAGCGAACGAGCGAGTTTATCTCGACGTAGCGGGACTCTCGTTCGGCAAAACCCACCACGTAGCGTCCGCTGCTTCCAACTCCTAATGTCCTGCGATCGCGATTAAGGTCAACGCAGCAGCTCTGCGATGGCTCGATACGGTGCAGCTCCGAGCGGATCTTCCCGGTACATCGGGCCATACTCTCCGCAGCGAGTCCCTACTTCAAAGCTCTGTTCACGAGCTGCCTGAACCCCGGCGCCAAGACCGAGCTCGTGATACCCGACGCCCCGGCCGACGTCTTCTCGCTCATACTGGACTACGCCTACACGGGCTCTTGCCGCGTCAACGCCGAGAACGTGGAGCGCCTCCTGCCCCTCGCCGACCGCTTCCAGGTGCTTGGTCTCGTCCAACTCTGCTGTCAGTTTCTGCTCGGCGAGCTCAAACCCGACAATTGCTTGGGTATGACATTCGGATAAGCGATATCTGCCTCGAGACGGCAACTTTGAGACTTTTGGGAAATTGAGCTGCGAGCTTATGAGTATGGGATGGAGCGTTAATTTTCGAGATTTCATCCTACGAACTTTAACCAACGAATGCTTGGCGGCTACGCTATTTTCCGTCATAATCTCTGCTGTCAAACGCTACGATAATCGACAGAATTATCGACGCGATTGACAATTAAATGCCCAAGCTTTCGAATTCCTTCGATGCTCCTTTATCATTGCTTCTCCATCCACGAACTCACGCTCCCTCGATTCTCCTATGATAATTTTCTTATATCCGTGTCGTCGATATTGTCGTGATATTTTATCGCAGCGGATAATCCTTAATCATTGGAAGCTTTTTTGCTATCGAGATCCCGTGGACCTGGACTGGGTAAATAATAATATCTCGTCACGATAATTACTAATGGTAATAAAAATGGAAAATTTCATTCGCATCGAGTCCTCAGCGTCTGGGTCTCGCGACGCAAATAAGCTTCGAGACGTCGATCTCATTTTCCTCATTATTTCTCTCACACCTCATGCTCGCGAATACCCTCAAATTTCCTCGATAGGCATTTACAAGTTCGCTCGGCACTACTTCTGCCGTGATCTGGAAGA
>NW_011948426.1:2676092-2689700 GCF_000503995.2 Ceratosolen solmsi marchali | reverse complement strand
AGGAGATCTTGCGCGACAGCGTCGAATTCCAAGAATTAGGTAAGCGAAAGAGCCGAGTCGCTCGAGTCACATAATTACCCATACAAATACAACTTGGATAATAAACCAAATTGCGTTACACGAGCAAGCCTGCGAGGAACTGGAGCTTATACTGCGCGACGACGATTTGAACGCGCGGAGCGAAGAGCTCGTTTTCGAGGCCATAAAGACCTGGGTGGAGACGCGCAAGGACGATCGGAGCGCGGAGCTGCCGCGGTTACTCGCCTGTCCCCGATACGGTCTCATGAGACATCGCTACTTCACCGAGAACGTCTTAGTCTGGAGCATCGCGCAGAATCAAGTACAGTTACCATCCCGGCAGCGGGTAGTCCAGCTTAGTTTGTTATCTATCCAGCCTCGGCATTATCTTAAAATAGGAGGCGCAATCGACGCTCTCTTTCTCTCTCTCTCTCTCTCTCTCTCTCTCTCTCTACCCCCTCCTCTCTCTATCTCCCCCCCTCTCTATCTCTCTCTCTCTCTCTATCTCTCTATAGTCCCTCGCGCGGCCAATATACGAGAAATCTCGAGTTTATATATATAATCGCCAACGAGCTTGAATCGCCCGATCGCCCGATCACCTGATCCAATTGATAAATGCCAACGCGTTAGGGCTTCGGCTGGTAGTGTTAGTCCCAGTTCTAAGTATTTAAACGACAATCGCGGATAAATAAAGGAATGCAAGGAGGTGCTTCTACCGGTGGCCGCCTACCTGGCGGAACGCGCGATGAAGCATCGCTCCAGCCAGCAGACGCAGCTGGATGACGAGCTGTCGCGCCCGAGAGTTCCCCACGAGATCCTTTTCGCCGTCGGCGGATGGAGCTTCGGCTCGCCGACAAACTTCATCGAGACTTACGACACGAGGTATGACTGACCAATCCCAGTGCTTTATTATTCGGCTATTATTGACCGGCGCTTAAGCCACCGATGCATCGGCAATACTATTTAGATTATACTATATCGAAACGTGTACCATCCAGTATATATATGTATATATATATATATATATATATATATATATATATATATATATATATATGTATCATATATACATATTAATTACCTACTATTAACAATAAAAACAACAACAACGAAAAACGCGCGTGCTCGTGTCAATACTGTAATTGCCAAAGCAGCGGATAAAGGAGCGAAACTGACAAATTCACAAATCCCCCGTACATGGGATGAGCAGAGTTTGTAACGAAACTGGTCGAAAACAGGGCAGACCGATGGTTCTTATCTTCCCACACGGACGTCACGCCGCGCGCCTATCACGGCACTTGCAGCCTCAACAACGTCATCTACATCGTCGGCGGCTTTGACGGCAACAAGTACTCGAATACCGTGCGCTGCTTCGATCCCATGAACAAGGAATGGCGCGAGAGGGCCTGCATGTACCAGGCCAGGTGCTACGTCAGCGTCTGTACCTACGGTACGTGACTCGTGGCAAAATTGGCTTAAAATTAGCTTAAAATTGGCTTAAAATTGGCTTAAAATTGGCTTAAAATCGGCTTAAAAACGACTTAAAATCAACTTAAAATTGACTTAAAATTGGCTTTAAAATATTTTATTTTATTCATATATATTTATATATTTTTTATTTTTATCCTCGTTGCCAACCCGCAGGTGGTAAGATCTACGCCTTAGGAGGTAACAACGGCGTGACACGCATGAACTCGTGCGAGCGTTACGATCCGAAGGCTAATCAGTGGGAGCTCATAGCGCCGATGAAGCGCCAGCGCTCGGACGCCAGCGCCGCCGTCCTCCGTGGGCGTATCTACGTCGTCGGCGGCTTCGACGGCCAACAGGTGCACAACTCCGCCGAGGTCTATGACATTGTCACCAAGCAGTGGAGCTACTTGGCACCGATGCGGGTGCCCCGCACGGGTGTCTCACTCGTCGCCTTCAGGGACTGCATCTATGCCATCGGCGGCTTCAACGGTTACGTGCGTCTGAGCTCTGGTGAGCCCCGCTTCTCTCCCTCCTCCTCTTCCTCTCTTTATTCGCGTGTCTCTTAGCTTCGCTCGTGTCGTTGCTCGAGGAATTCGCGAGCCGCGAGATGTCTTGTAAGTGTCGTCCCAATTCCACACGCGACTCCCCTATCCAAATACCTTCCCTCGAGCAAAGGACGTGAAACCAAGGCCAGCCACCCCCTACTCACCCCTACGCTCCCCGGTACCGCAACACCTTTGATGCAACGATCAAGTTATCCGATGGCTGAACTCTCGCTGCACGGCCATCCAATAAAAGCGCGGATTATATCTTAATGTACGAGACTAACGTGATAATTCGTGCGACTGAATCTCAGTGAGAAACAGCGTCGTTTTGTTATTGCTGTTTCAGCGTTTTATGCCATCAGATGCACCGAGTTGTAAGCCTTGTGATTTTCGCAGGTGAGAAATATAATCCTAATAAACTGGACGAGTGGCAGGATGTGGCAGAAATGCTTAATCCGCGTAGTAACTTCACCACCGCTGTTCTCGACGACATGATATTTGCCATCGGTGGCTTTAATGGTAAGGCATCCGTAAAAACCGAGAGGAAGACCCAATGGTTACGATCTCTTGAGTGCGCGCACTCGTCGGCGGGCATAAGGTTTTGAAAGCCAAGCGCTAATTAAACGAACGAGACGATTGGGTCGACCCGTTGTTCCGGGTTGTTGTCCGGGGTCTGTTGGTCCCCGTTGTTCCGACCAATCGTCTCTCAAGCGTCTCTAATACTCTTCAGGTTATCAGCCCGTCGCCTGCGTCGAGTGCTACGACGCCACGAGCAACCTGTGGTACGACGCAGCCCCGATGAACCTGAGTCGTAGCGCCCTAAGCGCCTGTGTAATTGGCGGTCTCGCAAACGTCCGCGAGTACTCCCATCACCGGCAGAATCCCGGGCCCTGGCCCAAGCAGCAGCAGCAACAGCAACAGCAACAGCAACAGCAACAGCAACAGCAACAGCAACAGCAACAGCAACAGCAACAGCAACAGCAACAGCAACAGCAACAGCAACAGCAACAGCAACAGCAACAGCAACAGCAACAGCAACAGCAACAGCAACAGCAACAGCAACAGCAACAGCAACAGCAACAGCAACAGCAACAGCAACAGCAACAGCAACAGCAACAGCAACAGCAACAGCAACAGCAACAGCAACAGCAACAGCAACAGCAACAGCAACAGCAACAGCAACAGCAACAGCAACAGCAACAGCAACAGCAACAGCAACAGCAACAGCAACAGCAACAGCAACAGCAACAGCAACAGCAACAGCAACAGCAACAGCAACAGCAACAGCAACAGCAACAGCAACAGCAACAGCAACAGCAACAGCAACAGCAACAGCAACAGCAACAGAACAGCAACAGCAACAGCAACAGCAACAGCAACAGCAACAGCAACAGCAACAGCAACAGCAACAGCAACAGCAACAGCAACAGCAACAGCAACAGCAACAGCAACACCAACAGCAGCAACAGCAACAACAACAACAACAGCAGCAGCAGCAGCAGCAAAAATCCCGGGACCGCACCAGGAGTTCCTCAATTATAGGTTGATCTTATCTAACGGGCGTGACTTTTTTTATTGTTTTGCGATAATGGCGCCGAAATAAAACCAAGGAGTGTGGGGGAAGAACCCGAATGGTCGGTAGATCGGAGATGGAGATACGGAGACAGTTGATAGCAGACTTATAATAGCCAATTACCGTGCTTGCCGATTTATTCGCGTGGCATCGAGGAGACGATTTGGTAAGGGCGAGTCGTGAGCGACGGTCAATGTCTCTTCTGGTATTGTGACATGGACCGCGTTCGACTTGCCGTTAATTATTAATGCAAAATTTCAACTCGTTCGTAGATGATGACGGTGGCATTAATTTAATTGCATAAACAGACAAAGTATAATTAAAACTTCGTTGTAAGCGGCGGGACGTAGAGTGACGTGGCACGTCAAATATTTATAACTTATTGGGGGTAAATTATGATATTATTAATAATACACGAGACCTCGGGCTCACTATAAAATTGTATATTTTTTTTTTTTTTCTTTTACTTTTATCGCACGATCATTTGAATCGTGCTCCGTAACAAAGACAATATGCGTTTATAAATGTATCGGCACTTGAGACGTTGAACGACGATAAAACGGTAAATCACGGTGATTGGGCCAATTAGCTTCGCGCTCTTATTAATTTTTATGATCTGTTTTAGATGAGAACTAGTTGAAAATGAGAAACAAAATAAGGGATGGCCAATATTAATGATACAATATATGTTTGATATGATATATTTGCTCTCACCTAACGTAAACGACGATTATTCTTCGTAGACTAAGTTAGAAGTTAGATTTTAAATGAAAGATTAGAAATTTATCTTTGACGTCTAATTTTTTTAACGTTAAACGTATTGTTTCGACATCGCGATGCATTAAAAATTAACATGAAACTGAAACGTCCTATAATTGCTTGAAAAACTTGGGAAAAATTAATCATTTATGAATCAGCTCCCTCTCTCTCTCTCTCTCTCTCTCTCTCCCCTTGTCGTAAAATTACATATTGCACAATTTGCAAAGTGCAACGTACTTTTATAGGCAGCAAATAATTGATAAGTGATAGGGAGACGGATTCTTAAAATTGACCAACTTTATTTTGTTTGAAACTCCCAACTGGATTTTAAATTTTTTTTTTTTTTTTTTTTTTTTAATATTATTTTCTCCTGCGTCGTCTATTTTTTTTAACCGATATATTTTTTATTCGAATAATCATACATTTTTTACTAATTCTTTTTTTCTTTTTTTTTTAATTTATTGTAATTTTTGTAATACTTTCAAAATAGACGATGACAGGTATGACAGATGTTTTTTTAACTTGCCGAGAGAATTTTTTCAATCGACCGTTTTAAACGTTAACTTCTTTTTAATATGCTTAAAAACAATTTTTATATACGCTGCAAACTATATTGCCATTAGTTTACTCTCTTTTTTCTCTCTTTTGATCTTCTTCTGCTTCTTCAGCTTTTTTTTTTTTTTTTCTTTTTTTCCTTCTTCTGGAAATCATAGATTTATAATGTTTTAGTTTATAATTTCATATTTACCTATTGATTATATGAAAAATTAAATGTAAAATAAATTGAAATATTTGGTCAAATAAATATAAACATAAAAACGTCTTCGATGTAATTAATATAAATGCGTGCGAAATATTAAGGAAAATTTAAGCAATCACAATTGCATATGATGTCGTAAGGTTAAATGGATAATTGTGAAGGTATTTAAAAATACTACGATTAATAATAATAATAACAACAACAACAACAACAACAACAACAACAACAACAAATAATAATAATAATAATAATAATAATAATAATAATAATAATAATAATAATAATAATAATAATAATAATAATAATAATAATTACAATTTTATTGATCTATTACATGGTCGCATTTATGGATTTGTGCACTTCCAGCTCAAGATACACATACACATATGTATATAATATATTACGTATATAATATATGCATATGCATAACAAGTTGCATTAATCGTATTTCTTCCTCTTTGTCATATTGTTGTCATTCGGTATTTCTGTTGCTTAATCACTGGTCTTCCTCTATAAAACGTCAATCAGCTCTTGGCCAAGTCTTAACATTCGCAAATTCTCGCATTATTTCTTTATTTTTCGATATACACGCTGAATTTTCACTATAATTAACCCTATCCATCACGCACTCGGTATCATTTTATTTAGCATTACTTTCTAAAATAGCATGTTTATTTTTTTATTTTTTGTTTTAATTTTTTCTTTGTTTTGTTTGCGACGCCAATCGACAGCAATTTATAATGCACTAAAACTAAATGAGAGATACATTGAGAGAGTCGAGGTGGGGAGAGAATCCGAGGGAGAATTTATCATTATCCCTTTTGTTTTCTTTTTCTTTTCATTATAAATTTCTTTATTAACGTAATTGATAGTTATTAGTTTGTTTTTTTTTACCTACGTTAATTAAACTAAATGAAAACGAAGAATATTTGTTTAATACGTTTTTTCTTTTAATATTGATCCGTTTATTTATTCTTAAATGCTTATGCTTCGAAATAAAAATATTATCTCCCGTAATTTCAATTAATGAACGGTTCGATTGTTAAAATATGACGTAAAAACAGATTATTCCTCTTGGCGTTGAAAATAATGTTTTGACCTTTAATACTTGTGAAAGGCACACGTAAGATTAAAATCTCATTAAGCGTTTGATTTAAGAATTCCAACCGAGAATGGAAGAAGAAAAAAAAATCATTCTCCTTGTACATTGTCTTGAGAGTCAGAGAACATTTTTTAATTTCTCCTAATGAAGTATTTAGGTAAATTGAAAGGAATGATCGATAAATTATCCCGCTACGGCTCAGTCGTTCGCACAACGCGAAATTTAATCCAATAAGCGTCAGTCATGAATCGCGTCGTGGAAATTTCGAACGACCACCTCGACTCTCCTCTGCGTTATTATTATTATTCTTTTAATTTTAATTTCATCAGTAAATTTCTAGAAAATTGTATCTTACGTAATAAGTTAAAAATCGTTAAGTGACAAGTAGAAATTTAATTTACGATTAAGATGTTTGCAAGTTTTTTTTTAATGATAATTATTTGTGATCATACGCTGAATGACTTTTTTTTTTTTTTTTTTTTTTTTTTTTTTTTTTTTTTTGGGGAGCAAAGTATCGAATGGAATTATGAAAAATTCTTTGAATATGCACCTCTTTTGTTTTATATTATACCTTACACGTACATTAAACGTCGTACTTGTTGCCAGTTAGATTTGATACACAAACAATATCTATGCTAGTAAATCTTATACCTGGATTCGTCAATAAATATTTCCTGTACATCATTATCGATCGTTCATTTATTCGTTAATTCATTTATTTTCATTTATGTATCCTTCAACATTTCGTAGCGTAATTAAAGTCACTTTTTAAATATCTGTACGAGATATTAATTTCATAATTTCATATAACATCAGAAATCTTTTATAAGTCTGTTTTATTAAACTTTTATTAATCGAAGCTCATGTACGTCGTGGTTCATTTTATACGACTATTCAATAAATGTGAGTGTGTGCGAATAATTTATGCGTCCATTGATAAAGAAGTTGAATAAATGTGCCAATAATTACAATGGATAAATCATTTTTATATAATATAATATAATTATCGTTCGATGTGTTTGAGCATAAAAACAACAGAGTGCAAACGTAATATGATTATAAAAGTTTTATATTAAAAAAATACATATAGATTTAATACGAAAAAAATGCTTAAATCTTCGCAATTTGCCTATTTATTACAAAAATGTTAATTAGATATCATTATTCCCTTATAATAATAATAATTTAGATTTTGAGTTAAAATTTCGCGTTAATTCAAGAAGTCAGATTTCAAAAGTTTTTGAAAATACTGGATATATATATATATATATATATATATATATATATATATATACATTTTATTTTTTATTTTATTTTATTCAATTTATATTATTATTTGACAGCATTTTTATCACAAATGCACAAATTATCGATAATAGCGAATGATTAATAAAGTATGGTATCATTGCAAATAAATTAATTGTTTCAGTAATATGATGAATTTGCCAATTTTTCCTCCTATTAAGTATTACGTAAGTTATTTGTATATTAAGATAGTTAAATCGGCATGTTGTAAGTGATGTCTTACGATATGCTTCTTAAGCGATTGATATATACACGGAAGTCGACTTATCTTTTTTTTTTAAAAAATCCAATCATTTTAATTTCATTTTTAATTATCGTGATAATGATTTTCTTCTAATTAGATAAATTACTATAAACCATTCGTATATAACGCATCGATCATTCACTAAGACGCACACGACAAAAGTATCAATTTTCAAAAGTTTATTTTACTTCTTTTTTTTTTTTTTGTAAATACGTAGCGTTAGTGACACTGTTTTCAATTATAATACTTTTTCTGTGTATCAATTGGATGGATTTATTACATTTAACCGATGCCCTGAATATCTTCTATATTTTTTCTTCTTTGCTGTTTATCATTAGAAAAAATGTTTTGTTGTCAATTTGTTTTGCCTATTTATATGCTTATTGATTTGCTATTCTATTTTCCGCTACAGAGATAATGTTTTTTTAGTTAATTTTAGCAACCAAGTCATCATTATTAATTTAGTCGTTCAATTGATTATTACATGATTTTATGAAATATGTGTGCAATGTGTGTGATAACGCGCTATTGCATTTGTACGATAAAATCTTTCGTATTTGACTTTGGTAAGTGATGAAAAGTAATAAAAAGCTGTTTCCATCTCTTTAAAATATAAGAAATTTATTTATAAAATCTTTTAACATATCCTTTATTATTAAAGAATGCACTAGCATATAATTTGCATAACATATTTCATAAAATTAGTTTAACACATTTAATACGCGTAATAATATTTTTTTTTTTCTCTTTTGTTAATTTCAGTCAGCTTCAATAATTATTTAAGATTGCACCAATAGATTATCATTATATATTACGCACTAACAATTTTAGATATTTATAATTAAATATCATTACAATTTTACCTTTGATTCGATCAAATATCATTGGTCAGCGGTACAATAGAATTTTCACTTCTACACTCTCTTTACTGTAATGACAGATTTAATGATTTTCCTACGATATTAGGTATCAACGAATAGAAATATCGTAGAAATCTTTAATGTGCTCAATATCTCTTTGCACGATTTATTAATTGGAAATTGCACCTATCATCCCTTTCACATATTACACTTAATATATACATATTATAATCCGAGGGAAACAATTGACATGCGTTTCGTAAACTTTCCTAAAGAAAAGACATCATTCTGATTTTTTATTCAATGACATCTCTATACATTTACACAAAACGAACGAATAATCTCTTCGAGGTATACAACAAATGTCCTTTACGTTGCCGTTGGACAATTTTTTTCCTATTATTTTCACATCAAAATCGTATAACACATGATTCAAAAGAGATTACTTCGCTTTTTAACATGTCTTTTTTTCTCTTTCAAATTATCATTTTCTTATCGCTTTAGTGATACAGCGTATCATTAGCAATTTTAACACTCTTCTTTGAATAATGGTTCTCTATATAGACGTGCACAACTTTCTTCACTTTGCATATTCGATTCGTGTTTTACATATTCGATTCAATAGCACACAGACATTCTATTACGTAATAGAGCAGATAATAATAGAAAGAAGAATGAAAAAATTATAAGAAAATATAGGAATTGTATAACCAAGGATTAAGCATTATGATAAATAGTTATAACTTACAGGAAAGTAAATAATTAATAAATATATTTTTAAATAAATTAAAAAAGATTGGTAATTTAAATGAATAAGTCTGTCAATATAAATATTTTAATAAAAACGTAAATAAAGGCTCGTCAAAAATATATTTATAACATTAAATAATACTAAATATATATTAATTGAAAAAAAAAAGGCAAGAATCGGCAAAGGTCTATGTAACTAGGAAAATTAATAAAATATTAAAGCAAATAGTTATATGATAATAGAGGCTGAAAATGCTTACAAATTTGTTAGCAAAAGGAAATGGTGGTATTGAGAAATAAAAAGCAAGAATTATGAAAGTAAATGTATGGTAGACAGAATTATAAGGACATGTGGCGAAAATTGTTAAGAAATTTATAATCAACTTGAGCAATTAAAATAGAAATTATTTTGCCTATTTAAATGGAAACGATGATGGTAAATAATGTTTTTTTAAGGGCATGAACCAACAAAATAATATGAAAAGAATAAAAAAAAAAGGGGGGGGGGAGATTTTTACTATTTTGAAATATAATTTAATATAATTGAATTATAATAACTAATTTGAAAGATACAATTTAGAAATGAAAAATTGTCAAATAATGTCGATCTTATAGTATGGAATATTGAAGAAATTTAAAATTTTGTAATGACTATAATTTCTCACAAGGTATAGTCAAAATAAAACAATCAAATTGTAAAATAATTCTTCCGCTAAAGATGATAATATTGCACTAGCGAGCTGGAGTAGAAAAATCAAATGTTATAAAAAAGATTTGAAAATACAATTGCGCCATGCATTCTCGCACATGTATATCTGCTTCGCATGTGAGGTCGTTTTTCTTTCTTATTAGAGGATTAATTACGCTTATACATATCTTATTATCGTAGTCTAGAGACTAGTTAAGTTCGTGCGACTAAATTTGTCTTCCCGCAGACATAAAGTCCGCACGGCAGCATAAATAAATGTACGAAAATAAAGAAAGTTGTCCATTATTCTTACTAACAACATTTTTGTTTTATACAACGATAAGGCCAAATATTGCATATCTTCTCACGCACATTGATTCGTGAAGCGAACGACCATGTCTCCTCCAAGTATTTAACGAAGTTGTCCGCTCACACGAGCAAGTTACAAACGAATATTTAAAAAAGTTAAAGAAAAGGACGCACGTATTCTCTCGCGAGAATAATAAAACGAGCTTTAGGCCCTTTATTGACCTGAATTATTATTATCTCTTTGATTCATATCACACAATGACGAATCAAAGCGCTAAATATTACAGTTTCTATATTACTAATTGCCACGATTATGATTTATTTAGCGTACATAGAGAGAAGCGTGTTTCTTTAATTTTCTCGATAGGAACGTAATATGTACTATGTAAAATGACGAGTGTAGGCAGAGAATTCAGGATAGGAGAATGACAAACCATGATTTATCGATCGATTAGACTAGAGTTTTAACTAATTCCTTGGCGATATTTCGTTCAATTTTTAAAAACTCCCTACTCTAAATGCTTGCGAATAATTTTTTCTTCTCGCGGGTATTCCAAAGAATTATTCTCTAATGCGGCGTAAAATATCGTAGCTCTCGACAATAATTTCATATACAAATATAGTGATTTTTCCTCTCATTTAAAAATGAAACGTTAATTTGATTAATTACATTCTAATAATTATTAATTATTAATTATTTTTATTCATTATTATTAATATACACTTTGACTCAATTGAGTTTTATTAATTCGAAAATGATCTGTTGATGAAATGCAATGGACTTTGAGAATTATAAGTTATTATTTATGTGAGTAAAGAATTATCTTATTTCGTACTTATTAATAAAACCGATTTTCCTAAGTATGTATAACACACACACACACACACACACACACACACACACACACACACACACACACACACACACATTGAAAAGTAGATATATGGCGTCTCTTAAATATGATAATTCTTTTTACATTATAAACATGAACGAAAGAATTAAAATCTAAGCTTTTTCATGAAAGTAAAGAATGAGAAAATATTAACAAACTTCTTAATGATAATTGCCAGCTATTTTCTTATCTACATATTAACAAATATAATTTTTGTTTTATTATCATTATTATTGTTGTTGTTATTTCGCGCAATTATATATGTTTTTTTTTTAAGTATGCTATATATAAAAACTTGAACAGATGAAGAATGTCCTTTTTTTTATGATTTTCGATGAAATTCGTGCAGAGAACAGTCGATTAAAAAATCAAGATTGTGCATTTAAAAAGTTAACGGGATTTTTTTTTGTCTTTTTTGTTTTGTTTTAATACTATAATAAAACCCCGACGTAAGAATATGTCTAAAAAAAATTCGTTCTTCAGTCATAGAATTTTCTGACAGAAATATACTATTAAGTCTTGTCACAAAAAACTTTCGATTTTTTTTTTTTCAACTTTAGTTTTATTTATTCGAAGATACACTCTCGAGTGAAAATTGTATATACCGTTGTTCTTTCAATTATAAATTGTCGGTACCTCTCCCGTATAATTCTTTAATAATTCTGTTGGGTTATTGCTTCGTTCGATTCGTCGTGTATAGAAGCATGATAAATTCAGAGGTTCGCTATAAAAGTAAACAAGAAGGGAGAAATAAACCCAAAACAAACAAAAAAAACAAAAAAAAAAAAATAGAATTGAAATAAAAACAGTGTCGTAAATAATAACCCAATGGATTCTTTATTAACCGAGTTACGTGTAAGTACATATCAGTGAAGAAAAACTAACGAAAACATCTCGCTTTGATCTCAGATTCGTACATACATTAAAAGCTCTTTAAAAAGTGAAAAGCTCGGAAGGTCCACTGTCTTTATATATAAATATGTAATGACGTAGATGTCTTGCGTGAATCTTTAAGTTGGACGTTGTTCATTTATTCATGTCATTATTCTTTCACGATCCAACGCGGGTCTATCACAAATACAGTTACGCATAGAAATTTACGAAACAAAATGATATAACAGAATCATCTTATCACTATTATTCATCCGTGATCGTTCAAATTTAAGCGAAAAGGCATGTTAATTACACGTCACAGAATGGCATGTAAACGCCATACCCTTATAAATATCTCTAATGATAAAAGAATTAAAGACAAGTGTCGCTGCAGTTCTTAAGTACCCTCTCCTCCCATTATTTAGTTATATCATCTATTAAAAAAGTGTAGGAGATCGCTCGAGTTGCCAAGTGCTCAAGTCGACGATTAACCGCTGTCGAATGCAGCAACCGCGACGATTTTCCCCAACTAGACGCAAGTAAAGCTATTTCGAAGGATACACGCGAAAAGAAGAAAATCAGTTTCCGCGGAAGTTAATGTAAGGCTGTCTACGTCGCCGACTGCGAGAACTCGCAAGTTCGTCCAAGGAAAGACGTTGAGGTGTGGGTGATGGGATCAGGTGAGTCGGAAGATTTGAAGATCAACAAATTGCTAGGATAATGAAAGACGGAGAGAGAGAGAGAGAGAGAGAGAGAGAGAGTTAGTTAATTGTATCCTTATCTAAAGTACTTGAGGCCCGTCACTAGGAGGAACTTCTCGATGAAGAGCTCGGAGTCGAGGACGGCGATGTGTGCTGCGCGACCGATGAGGGCATTCGCGGTTGGCGGCAATGCGTGATGGACGTCATAGCGCACGAGGCTCACGTTCGGCGCCGACATTATCGGATACAGGATATTGTGCACCATCTCGCGATACGCAGCACCTGTACACATTTATGCATACACCCTTTTATACACATACATATAAGCACGTACACATACGTGTATTTGTGTGGGCGTGGGTTTGTGTGTTTGTGTTTGAGTGAAATAAATGAGGTACTAAATGGAAGAAATTGTTGGTGTTTGCGTACGTCCATCGCGCAATATATCATTCCTTTATGTTAATATCTTATTTATTTCGCCAAAATTTCTGTACAATAGCAAATTGTTCGACGTGCAGGAATAACGCCTTAGGTTAGACCAATGGTGTTTCTAACGAGATACAATAACACTTTGCGCACAACGAATTTGACTTACTACGAAATGAAAAAAAAAAAAAAAAACTAACGAAAATGCTATAGGTAATTGTAAATAGAATTTAATGAGGCTAGTGAGCTTAATTAGTTGCATAGACGAGTAGGTAAGATCTCGTTAACAAAGAGCAAGTTGAAAAACACTGGTTGGTAAGCTTAAAACGTCC
>NW_011948426.1:2627529-2676074 GCF_000503995.2 Ceratosolen solmsi marchali | reverse complement strand
AACAATTGGCTGCACAAGTTGAGTCCGTCACTCGATGAAAATCCACTCGATAAAGAATACTGGGGAGTGACGGAGACGCTTACCTTGATCGGTAGGATCGCGAACGGCAGCTTTGCAAAGCTCGATGCGGGCCGAGTGCAGTGGTACATAGCGATCCTGAGCACTGCCGCATAACAGGATGTGCTTGAACTTCTGAAGGTTGCTCCTCTGGCTAAGCCGGAACATGAACGAGCGACGCACGTCCGTCGCATCCTTCATCGCCAGTTGGAGCAGCGAACCGGATTTCTTAAGCTTCTGCATGAACCACATACCTGCCAACATCATCGATGGGTTATAAAACTTTTAGTGATGCTGTGATTTGTATTCTCTTGGCCCTCGCCCATTTGAGAATTCGTGCGTTCAAGCTCTTCATTTCCTATCGCGGACGAAAAATCTGTAGCATTGTTCCGAATATTGAATCATTTGCCGTGGATTTGCAATTCTTATTTTAATTATCGTTATTATTAGTTCTTATAATTTCACAAGTTGTTTATGTTTCAAAATTTTTTTTTTAAAAAAAAAAAAAAAAAAAAAAAAAAAAGTTTCATCGCGTACTCCCTTCATTAACGACGGCTCCTTCAAATGTACCGTTTAAAATTCTCGTCCGCATGAAATTTTCTATCCCTATAGCTCGGGATTTAGTTTCCCATTTTCTTATCACAGTCATCCTTCTCGTCACCCCCCCCCCTCTCTCTCTCTCTCTCTCTCTCTCTAGTCCTTATATATTTATATACACATGTGTATTTGTGCAGCTTCTTACACTCTCGTCTCTATCATAGCGATCGATATAGTTTGGCAATTCGTGAGGGGAGCGGGGAAGAAGAGCACTCCACGGATATACGTCGAAGGTATTGGGCGGGGGTGGTATGGGGGTGAGGTGGAACTCCCGGCTAACTCATGAATTACAATTAGGAGAACGCACCGGCGTTGACGAGGCCGCTGGTATTGTAGAGGGTGCCAAGGTGAGGTCCGCTGAGGCTGAGGAAGGTGTGGAGCCTTGGCAGCAGGGGACGGAGCTTCGGCCTTGTGAGCGCGCTCCGGATGATGATCGTGCCGAGGGAGTGGCCGACGAAGCTGACCTTGCTCGGGTTCAGCCGTGACTTTTCGATGTGGCAGAGGATCTCACCGACCAGTCGGTCCGTCATCGTGTCGAAGTCCGAGAACGTATCGCCCTGAAAGGAAGCAGGAGCCCGTGAGCGGAGATATTATAATTGGCTGAATCAGCGAATCGCCCAATCGCTTGCGAATATTAGGGATTTAGTCGAGAATTTGGCATTTTTCGTTTGTAGCTCGACTGGACGTGATCCTGCACTTTTCGGGTGTGGCGAATCGTTGCTCGTGCGTGGAATTCTCACGATACGAGGCTTTTTCGAATAAACATGTAGGATCGTAAAAAATGAAAAGAGGTGGAATTGATTTTTCACGATTACCTTGTCTCCGTTTGAACGGCTTTATCAAAGAAAAAAAAAGAAAGTCTTTGATGCTTCGCCCATACTCTCTTTGACAATTATATAGCAATAATAAATATTCCCGATTTTTGTCGTGACGTATAACGTGACGTAGCCATATATGTTTATGTATGTTGAAGAATTTTCTTGGACACTGTGGCATGGAATGTAGCACCGGCTCATACATTAAATATACATTAAATTATATGCATAGAGAATTTAGTAAAATGTATCATCTACGAACGAGTAGAGAAAGTTATAATGCTTGCCATAACAATTGTGCGTTCGCGTTTTCTTCGCATTACAATATTTTAAAGCTTCGGCCACACATAATAAAGATATTTTTTGCTCGATCTTTTTTTGTTTATCGCTATAATTCACGTGCAGTGTACATTTTTCTGCATTGATTTTTCCGAAGCGTAATCGTAAGCGTTTTATTCGTGAAAAATGTAAATGATTCTTAAAATATGTCATCGACTGTTTTCTATTAAAAGCTGCTTCGAAAAAAGATACATTTTTAATAATATGTAAAATAGTTACAAAATAATAATTACGTTGAGTAAGGCCAATGTCGTTCATAATAACAAATAACATTATCCCAATAATTCAAGTAACTAAGAGAACTATAATATAATTAGAGCAAAATAATTTTATATCGAATGAAGTGAAATTTATCGACAACTAGATAACATTATGAAAAATTTTAATATACTCACATCAATAATTATAAAATTTAATTTCAATGATGCCTGTAAAAAGTAAATAAATTGTTTCATTTTTTTATCGTGTATCCATAAAACTATCGTATAGTTTCTCAGTTATATTTATTTTGAAGTATTTTATTTTATTTTACTTTCACACACACGCGCGCGCGCGCACACAAACACACACACACACGCGCGCGCGCGCGCGCACACACATATATAATGTTTTATTTTATCATTTTAATACCTTTTTTTTTAATACATTCACTATATTAACGGTGTGATTGAATTACCTTATCGTTGAACGTAACTAGCCGATCAGCATCACAATTTCTAATAGATAATCTAGATACGTTCGATATAATTCCTCATTATTTTTCCAAAATTCATACAAATTATTACAGAATTTTCGATACTTTATCTCATATATCTATTGTAATATCCGTATAATTTGTCAATCCTCGTATGGATTTTAGAAAGCAAATTTATCTGCTTCGATCTACACTATTAACCAATGAATCTTAAATCCGTTGCAATTTTTTATCCGTACAAAATGCAAATCACGAAAAGTAAGAATGTAACGATTATATTATATTATATATATATGAAAGTAAAATAAAATATAATAATAATTCTACCAGAAAAATATACAATTAAAAAATAGGAATAATTGAGAGAGGTGAGAGAATAATGAATGCTCTGTAAAATTAATGATACTACATAATGATATTTTTAGAAGGCTTACTCGATACCATTATATGAAAAAATTTTTGCTTTGTTTTTGCAAAACACTCCATAATAGATTTTAAATAAAATTTTTTTAAAAAAATGCGCTTATATACCAACGAACTTTATGAAGCGCTTAAGTAATATTATAAAAAGCAATTTGTAATTGGATATTTCGCGTAGAACGATACTTTTTTGAGTCGAGTATGAGATTTACAAAAAAAAAAAAAAAAAAGAGAGAAAAAAACTCAGCAGATCTTTCAAAGTTAATATCGATAGGACTTCTGCTGATATTATTGGGGTGTGTTAAGGCAAAAAAAAAAAAAAAAAAAAATTCATCCAAATAAAGAAAAAAATTTTAATACTGTAAATCGAATGCCAATATAAGTATTTATGTTAAACATATTTGTATTGCATTTGAAGCTAATCTTCTTAGAGAAAAAGAAAAAAAATACTGATCTAGATATCAGTGAAATTTATTAAATTGAGTATTGGAAAATTTCATAAAATTCCGAGCTTTTCACGAGGAATTATGGAGGCGGAAAGAATTAACTTAAAAAGTATTTTATACAAGTATTTCAATATTATAATATGAACGGACAATTTGTAAAAGTACTTATTTTGTAATATTATTATAATATTTATATAAGTAAATAATATTCTTTATCATTATTTTTTAAGAAATGAAATTCCTAATGTTTTCTTTCTTACTGGCTTATTGACATTATTAATGATTGCATATAAAAGACACTATTAATTCAATTTAATCAAATAATTATGAAAATATTTTAGTATAATAATGTGCGAGCATTTGCTTCTATATCAATTCGATTTTTTGTTTTTGAGTGTGATAAAGTAGTTTTACATATTATGGCTATAAAATGTAAAACTAGCTAATGTTATACGATTAAAAAAAAAAAAAAAAAAAAAAAAAAAAAAAAAAAACAAACAAAGAAACGAACAAACAAATACAAACGATATAATAAATATGAAGGAATGTATGAAAAAATCTATAAACGCACATTCGTAGCATTCAAATAATAAAATTCTCTTTAAATATTAAATATCAGCTGGCGAATTTCATTTCAATGATATAGTAAATTTACCAGAAGCTATAAGTGTATTTCTTATTTTAAATATAATCGTTGTATTTCACATGTCAATATCATTCGACATTAATGCAACAAATATACAACTTATAAACCACGTTAAATATGAATTTTAGAAAATTGTGACGACATTTTGGTACCACTAACGAAATTACCATTACGAATAAAATCTTTAAACATTTATAATTCATCGCGTCATTTAGCCTAAGAAAGTTAAACGGCAAATTTTTATCCCTTTCAGCTCCATCCCAATGACCGCCAAACTCTGTGAAATTTGTTCCACCACTAGATTTTAATAAGATTTCGTTTCACGCGACATCGTTAAATTTTCGTTGGTACATTATATTTCATGGAATCAAGCAGTTTCATATTACAAGCAAAAATCACACGATCGAACTTGCGAGCATTAACCTAATTCTTCTAAGAAATTACCTTATTCTTTTCAGACATTAAGAAATCCAGGTGCATCCCCGGCAATCCGAGCTCGAGATAGGTTTTGACGAGGCGAAGGTCGGCCGCGTTGCCGTCGAGGCCGTGCACACAAATGATAAGGTGAACGCCTTCCGGAGAAAATTGCCTGTACTCGTCGCTGATATGGAAGTACGGAAGCGACGACGCCAAGCTCGGATAATCGCTGAAAAATGAACGCTCATCATTGGCCTCGCGGATAAACAATTTCGCCTGGATATTTTCATATACTTTTGCCGCTTTGAATTGAGAGATTAAGTTACTCAAAAAAAAAAAAAAAAAAAAAAAAAAAAAAAAAAGCAAAAGAAGCAGAAAAAAAAACAGTTATAAAAAGAGATACAAGCAAACGAATGATAAAAGTTCCAAATAGCCTAGCTATTATATTTGAAATATTTAGAATTTTATTCAATAAAGCTGTTTGTTATAAAGGACCGTAGATTCTCGAATTAATGTTGGCGCTTCTTCTAGCGGCACGGATATCGTAATTTTTCATCTGATAAATCAACGCGCGACGACGACTCGATAAAGCGATCGTGTTGATCATGATACATGAATAAGCAAATGCTTTAATAAAAGAAAAAAAAAAAAAAAAAGACAGGAAAAAAAGAGAGGTGACGAAAGTAACGCTGCCTTCGTGTCACGGGAAGACACGATTTTTGAGAATTTTGCTATATCGACATTATCAAAGCGCAATTAATGGCAACGAATCAAGTATTTGGTAAGGCTGTAACAATTGCGCGATAAATTCATTGAAAAGTACTAGTAATGTGAGATTAGTTACTTGGAGGGATGGAAAAGAGCGAGATATTCCGTAAGTAAGATATGTCTAAGGAATAACGTAGAGCGAGCGAGTCCTCGTTTGTCTCTCCTCAAGGCGAACGAATGCAATTTGCCCTCCGGTTCACGATTATGGCTTTACTAATAATTCCAATGCCGAATTAGAGTAGAGGATAGTTGGAATAAGAGGAGCGCCCGGCGTTTCCGAAATCTCATTAGGCCATCGTACTCATTTCCGGGAGGGTTGGAAGCGTCTAATTAGGACTCGGGCTTTCACTCGGCCGGGGATCGAGTTACGAAGAATGTCGAAGGAACGATCGAGGGAGCATCCGGAGCACCTGTATAGCTTGCCGGCGAAGCACATCTGCCTCTTGAACTCCTCCTTGGACTTCTTGAAGTTGATAGAGTCGTCCTGTGTGGACTGGAGTAGCTCCTTGCCCTCCTGATAGCAGTCGGCGCAGAGATCGTGTCGGGCACCGTAGATCGGGACGTCGGTCGTCGCCTGGAGTTTCGTATGCTGGGGACTGCAGGGCGCCGTCTTGGTCTGCTTGGGGCTGGAGGATCTGTCGGCTCGTTGCTGATGGTACTGATGTGGTTGCTGCTGGTGCTGCTGCTGCTGCTGCTGTTGCTGTTGTTGTTGTTGGTGTTGTTGTTGATGTTGATGTTGATGTTGGTGTGGCGGTTGCTGTTGGTGTTGCTGTTGCTGTTGCTGTTGCTGTTGCTGTTGCTGTTGCTGTTGCTGTTGCTGTTGTTGCTGCTGCTGCTGCTGCTGCTGCTGCTGCTGCTGCTGCTGCTGCTGCTGCTGCTGCTGCTGCTGCTGCTGCTGCTGCTGCTGCTGCTGCTGCTGCTGCTGCTGCTGCTGCTGCTGCTGCTGCTGCTGCTGCTGCTGCTGCTGCTGCTGCTGCTGCTGCTGCTGCTGCTGCTGCTGCTGCTGCTGCTGCTGCTGCTGCTGCTGCTGCTGCTGCTGCTGCTGCTGCTGCTGCTGCTGCTGCTGCTGCTGCTGCTGCTGCTGCTGCTGCTGCTGCTGCTGCTGCTGCTGCTGCTGCTGCTGCTGCTGCTGCTGCTGCTGCTGCTGCTGCTGCTGCTGCTGCTGCTGCTGCTGCTGCTGCTGCTGCTGCTGCTGCTGCTGCTGCTGCTGCTGCTGCTGCTGCTGCTGCTGCTGCTGCTGCTGCTGCTGCTGCTGCTGCTGCTGCTGCTGCTGCTGCTGCTGCTGCTGCTGCTGCTGCTGCTGCTGCTGCTGCTGCTGCTGCTGCTGCTGCTGCTGCTGCTGCTGCTGCTGCTGCTGCTGCTGCTGCTGCATCACGGACTCGTATACGTGGTAGAGGGGATTGTCGATGGTGGTAGCGGCCGCCGGCGGGTCCCGGAACTCCTCGGGCGGCGGCGGCTCGTCCTGGAACATCTTCGGTGGCGGTAAACGCACCTCCTCGTACATGTGTTCCGAGGGACCGTCGCGCCTCTTCGTATCCGGCTGCTGGCATCGCTCATCCTTGTCGCGAGCTTTGCTCTTCTCCTGCGTCCGTGGGATCGAAAAAAGCCGTTCAGTCCTTCTCAGTCCAACTCCCATCTTAATTATAATTATATTTTTTATTCGGACCGCCGACCACTTTGCCTCGGATTGATCGGGGCTATACGATAAGCAGGCAAGTACGCGCGTCCATTGGACACTGGGAAATCCATACATTAGCGAGCTTATGTTAATTAAGGAAATTCAAAGCTCAGTTATTAGCTATTTATGTACAAAGTACATTTACTAAATTCATTTACTAAATGTACGAAACTGAGCAGAGTCGATTGGTTGGCAATAAGAGTGACATTGCATTGAAAATGCAATTGTCGCTTGTTAACGTTCGAATAGTCAGTTCGAGCAATTACCGTTAATAGCGTCATTTTTGCTTGACCGCCGTCACGTCTCACTGGCTTCGGTCGACTACAACATCGATCGATTTCATTGAATTAAGCATAATGGCTGAATCAAGCTAGCACGCGCAAATAGCTAAAGTGAATATCGAGATTATTTCGAAAGCCGGTGGAAGAATGATAAGGACGTCTGGGCTGTATTCACCGATAGAGCTCCTTTATAAAAGCTCATAAAATGTCCTTGCCAGCTATTCTGTAGCCGTTAATGCCATGGGGCAGGGCAGTGGCACTTGGGCGGTCTATTTCGGTTGGCTTACCGTCTTGTCTTTCCTGGGCACGATCCTCGCGAGTTTTTGTCGAAGTTGCTCGCTCGACAGCTTTACACGCCTTTGCTCCGAGCTCGAGGTGTCGCCGCTGCTGACCCAGCCGCTGCACTCGGACGTGAGATTGCTGGAGCTCGTGCTACTGGTGGTGGGGCTGGAGGGCCTGGAGGTCGAAGGCGTTGCCGGGGGTTTGCCTGGTTCGGGGGCTGCGGGGATTGTGTCGCGGATCGGCATACAGGGCATCGAGACGGCACTTCGAGGAACGATGAGTTTGTTCTGGGCGACCGGGACGCTAGCGCAGCGCAGACGTTTACCGCTTGGCGTCGACGCTCCCTCCGTCTCCACTGTTGATTAAGCGGTTAATTCCCATTCGTTAGAATAAAAAGCGAGCCTCGCTGTCTTTTAGACGAAAGGACGCTGCGGTATTCAGTGATACACACACACATAGAGAGAGAGAGAGAGAGAGAGAGAGAGAGAGAGAGAGAGAGAGAGAGAGAGAGAGAGTGTGGATGCGCGTATTGGGGATGACGGCGGAAGATTTTCTTTAATATTGCCGAGTTGCGTTTCGTTACGGGACACTTCGCTGACAAATTCATTGGACATTATGTGCATTATTCTCGTTAGACGTGTTTTTTGCCTTCTACGCGTACCCATGCTTTATGCCTATTTTTAACGGTAAATCCTCTTGGATATTAAAGCAAAAAATTTAAAAACATCAAAGACTCGGATTGCCGGCGAATTAGATTTTCAGAGAGATATTCGTGTCGCGAAAGTAATGCTTTCTATTTAAGCAGAGACCGTCAAGCATATAACGGCATGTTATATTTAAGTAAAAATGAAATCTCACATTTTCAGCTTTTCTTACTTTATTGAATAATTGTTTTTAAAAATGTACGCTTGAATAGATCGTATTACGATCGTAATATAATATGAATTGAAAGTTTGATTGTTGAAAGTGAGATATACACTGTTGGGCTTATAAAAGTTTAACATTTTCAATTATTGGTAGTCAGGGAGTAAAGCTGAAATGCAAATCTTTAAAATGCAATTCAAAAAGCTCTTTATATAGAGATAGCCTTTATCAATTTTAATGCATCGTACAGTCTAAAGCTGCAAAAATTTTGCAATTAATTTTTTAAAATAATCATACGTAAGGCAAGCTTATGCCGATATATTTTTAAATTTAATTTAAAATTTGACAATCGTACGCTGTAAAGAAGAGGAAATTGGAATATTAATAGATATTATTAAATCTCAAAATCGCGAAGTTGGCTTTTAATTAATACAAAAATTTGCTTGCTTAACTATCTAATTAAAATTTCCGACATAATGGGATTTAACAATTCTTTCGTTAAATACGAAGAAGCGAACAGTTGCATGATTTTTCTAAATAAGGGCCTTCACCTAGTTCTGTTAGTAATATAACTGTGAAACTTATATTTGGTTAAAGTCAATAGTTCACCAAAGTTATGCGTCTGTCATTGAAGTTGTGCGAATCAAATAGTAATTTCATTTATTTATTCATTTATCATCAATCTCAAGCAACTCTGCAAACAAAACGATAAGTATCGCGATACTTTATTCTTGTTAACAAATAGGACAAAAAAATATAAACTTTTTGGTTATTACGGCGTCGTCTGTTATCTTTCGAATTTATAAATGTCGAGACTAGTCAAGTACTAGGTATTTTTAACCGTTAAAACAGACTCGTTTAAGTAAGGTACACGCCATTATATAATTATTTGAATAAATGAATACGTATTTCATGCTTTTATGGCACATAATAATTTAAAAATATTTTTATTAATACAGAAATAAAAACTTTATAAGCTCTGCGTGTCCCAGGCACTGCTAGTCTAGCACTATCACGCGTAGAAATTCCAATTTTATAAACATCAGAATTCCATTTACGTTATATGCTGCATTTCAATTTTAAAGCGTCGCATTGCCATAAACTTTTTACATTCAGACAGGTTGGAAGAAAGAATGAAAGAACGACGAAAGAGGAAAAATAGAGAGAAAAAGTAAACAGAGAGGATTCCGTAGCGGAAAATGAAGAGGGGGAAATTACCATTGAACGAATTAATGGAAACTATGGAAACTGGCGAGAGAATTCCAGGACTAAGGGATTCGCTGGGCGATTTGAGAGGCTCGACTTTTAGTATCATCCTGCTGTTGGTCTCCACTTCCAGGACACTCGGGTTATGTCGTTGCTTCATCGGTGAATTCGTCGGATCCTGGTATGCCGCCGGTGGTGGTGGATGACCTAGTTTCCCTGGTAATCCCACAAATTTGTATAACATTTATTAATTTTAGCTTGCACTGCAATTACATGCTTCCGTAGTTCTAAACAATTACTTTAGACAGAATAGAAGTGCTTTATCCACGAGTATGCGTGACATTATTTTGAGGGTCAATTATCGAAAGTTCGTGATTTCATAGTTAACTTTTTATCACCTGTAAATGCTATTCATCAATCGTTTTTACATCGTTTTTAATAAAATTTTTTAATAAACAATTAAGCTGAAAATAAATTTCTACAAATACTGGCCAACCGTCGGGTGTATAAATATGAAATTTCTACCGAGTAGTTAAAACGTAAAATTTCTAAACCACAAATAACAATTATGTTAAATAATAATTATTATTATAATAAATTTATTTTACAGGAGAATTTATATTTAAATCGAGTACGGATGGCTAAAATCAGACTTTTTCCTTCCTCTAGTAGTATAGAATATTTTCTAACAGACGTAAGCAGAATACCATATATTAGGAGGTTTAGCACAAACAAGTTAAAGATAATTTTCAACGTAATATATTGCAAACATTGTCAAATTTTCGATTATCGATAAACTTCGATATTTACGTACTTGAAAAATGGAAAAACATTGGATTCAAGTTGGCACGATAACTAACTGCGATGCGAAAAAATCCAGATTGGTCATATATCTTACCTGCTCACACTCCCACCCACATACTTGCTTATACTGATATATTGCTAATATTATTTTCCACGAATTTTTACACGTTTCCCGGCTTTCACATCCATAACGAACTTAAATTATTACTTTGAAATATCGCCCTTGTAATCTTTCTAATTTTAAACTTGTTACATTATATTTGATTTAAATTAAGTCTTCAAAGTTCCTTGCGAGGAAAGAAAAAACAACTGCCTCGATACTGTTTATTTTTTAAGGATTCTGCGCATAGGCGTTACTTGCAAAAGAAAATATGATCAATCGAAACCTTAAATTACAGTTCAACATACCTACTTGTCAGTATAATGGCAGTTTAACATTAAAATTTATATAATACAAAATTTACGACTCTGGTAAGTCTTCCCAATAATGGTTCTAATCAATAAACGCCTCTTTTTTCTTTCTTTTCCTTTCGTTTACATAAATAAAAGAAGCATAAAATAAAATCGTTCGATATACTTTATGAAAAAAAAAAAAAAATAATAAAAATAAATAAAACAAAAAAAAAAAACAAAAAGCTCTGACTAGCAATAAGCTCTTGCAATTACCATTATAGCTTTGAAAATTGCTTTGTCGTACTTTCATAACATACGTAAGCCAAAATCAACTCTGCCAAAGGCAAGAAAAAAAGAGTCTACGAATTAAAGTACTCGATCAAACTCTGAGCAAACAATTTGTGCGAATAAATTGCAACTAATGGCAATTGTTATTAATACGTTAAGGGAGGAATTTTCTAGTCAAACCATACACCTCACCCATGAATCTTGATTCTTACCGGCTACCACATTTCCAAGTGACGAACGCGCATATTAAGATTGATATAAATGGGATTCTCAAGCGGGCTCTCGCCCCTCCCCTCCCCCGGCCACGCCAAATTTCAAAAGCCAAAAAACCCTCTTATCCTTAAAGCGCCTGCTTACGTCTATTAGCGCATCATAGGGTTGTAAGGATGGTCACGAACCTGGATTTTCCATGGGCACGTCGATCTTCCCGTTCTCGAGCCGACCCTCGGCGCACCGCTCGATCTTGATGCTGGGCGTGGTTGTGGGCCTCCCCGAGCCTGGACGTCCCTGCCTTCGAGGCTGGGGTACTTCCTTAATCAAGGTCTCGCCATTGGCAATCGTCTCGTAGGTGGGCTCGGGGCGTCTTCGGCGAGCCGTCGAGGGTGAGGGTGACTTCTTCGAGCCCTCGGAAATCGATCGCCTCGAGCTCTCCCTCCGCTCCCACCTCATCTCCCAAGGCTCGGTCTCTCGGAAATCCTGCGGCCCAGGTTGGATCTCTCTCACTCTCGCGCGTCCATTATTACGCGATCGAGGCTCGCGGTAACGGGTTAAGTAACGGGTTTCTGCCGCGCTGCACTCCTCGATATTCGGCAACTCGGCATTTTTTTTCCGAACACGAGACTATGCAACAAGAACAATGAATATGCCCGGCCTCCGCTACTTGGACACTAACGACAAGTCATGCTCTTAGCAGAGGGAGAAATTTTGATTTTTTCTGAGAGAGAGAGAGAGAGAGAGAGAAGAAAATAATAACCGACCATAAAGACGTAGAGTTGACTACGTCGATTATTTAACTCGGGGTTCGCGTTAATTGCTCGCGACACATAATGCAATGCGCGTAGTTAAATCGTGTCGGAAGTGACGATCGTAGCCGACGTCGCACCTAGCTTAACTAAGATATCTTCGGGGTCCGCGGCATAGATCCTAGGGCCTTGTGCGCTTGTGTTTGTACTTACGTCGTTGAAGATACGGTCGGTGCTGCTGGGTCGCCTCGGCAGGGTTTGGCTCTCGAACGGCAGATGCTTGCCGTTGGTCGGGTGTCCCGAGCCGTTGATGATCGGCCTCTGGTCTCTCGTTCGGGATTGTATCCGCGAGCCGCTCGATCTCCCGAGGGTATTGTACTTGCGCGGCTGCTCGAGCGTCCCGTTACCGCCGAGTCTAAATCAGGACGGTTCGGTGCTATTGATATTTTGGGAGAATTTACTCGGTCACCTCTCGCCGATTCCACCATGGATTCGAATCAGCCAGCTGACCGACTGGGTTAACTTTCTTTGTGTCTTTGTGTGTGTCTCTTTACGTGTCCAATTTACATTCGAGCAATTTACGAGCTTCGCCTCCATCTTCTTTTGATTTTTTTGTTTTTGCTTTATTTTTTGATCGTATCAAAGAGCATGCATTTACGGAGGAGGAGAAAGTGGCAGGGGCGAGCGAAGCACTTTCATCGTGGCGAGTAGGACTCGTAGCGACGGAAGATCTCGCGAGGTAGGGGACGAGGTAGGCTCACGAGGCCCAGTCCGGGAATTTGCATGTATACGTGTATATGGAGTTGAAGTGGTCAATGGCCAAAACGCGGGTCGGCCTCTCGATCATTATAATTGTAAATAGAGATCTTAGAGTCGACGGTGCGGGACGGTATGGGAGCGATGATAGGGGCGACCTCGTGCGATAAGGAACGCGTCATTAGTTTGTTTTTTTCCAATGAAAATTTGATAAAAATGTTATAAAATATAGAATCGTGATCGCTCACCTATTGCCGACTCCGGAGTGCAGCTGACGCTTGGCCGCTCGTCCTCGGTAACTGATCCTGTCGAGGGTCGCCGTCGTGCAGAGGGTCTCGCCGTTGATACGGGGCCTCTCGAGCTGCTGTCGCGGCGGCAGTCGGTGGCTCCGGGGCTCGAGCCTCAGGGCCACGCTGCCTGCGTCTGCTGCGTGACAGATACGAAGAGGAGAGTCGAGGCGGTAGGTGAGGAGCGAGGGAAGAGAGCGTTGGCTGGACTTACCCTCGGCGAAGAAGCTCGCGCTTCGGGCGTCGAAGCCGAGGCAGTCCGCGAGGCCCTTGAGGTCGAGGGCGTTACCGCTGGCCGGTCGGTAACCTGGCAGCTCCCGCGGCAGTTCCGGGAACATGGCCGCGAGGAGGGACGTTATCGAGCTCGAGGGCACCTGGGGGCTCGGCAGGAGGGTCTGCGTCGACTTTGCGCGCGGCAGCGTCGCTACGGGGGTCGAGCCTGTCGGCATTCGGACTCTTAGCTAACTACGCTCCTCAACCACCTTTCCCAATGTTCAGGTAACGCGCGGTCCAAGGCTTCACGGCTCCTCGGGCTCTTCGACGAAAGCGACGACGGCAATCGATAATGGAGAAAGGCCGGTTGGCGCGTTATCCTGACGGAGCTACCGGTCGCGCGAGTCGTCGAGCAGCACCAATCGCCGGCTAGCCAATCGGATAGCGCTCGAGGATAATCGACGAGTTTGCATGGGAAGTAGTCGGGCGCAAATAAAATTTGACCTTGAAAGAATTGTCAATTGCCGAGGGGTAAACGATCGAGGATCGATCGTGAACACGGTCCGCGTGCCGCAACGAACAATCAGTTTGCGCAAAATTCTCCTTTGCGTACATCGCGAGTGAGCGATGTGATGCGGTAAACTTCGGCTACTTTAATATCCAGTTGCGTCCAGAGGCTAATCGGCCGTTATTTAGAAGAAAATTAGCGATGCACTAAGTTATGGTAAATTAGGCCCCGGGGGTGGGGGAGTCCGCCGCCCTCCGCCATTCGACGCAGCGACTCTACGCGTCTAATGTGGGTGCGATTTTAAGCGTAGACGTTGGGCGTAAAGTAAGCGTTGGACGTTGAAAGATTCGAGATAGCGCGGCCATAGGCCGTGTATTACCTTCGGTACATGCGACCTATTCCCACCTCCAGCCGCCCCCACGGTCCTCGTCATCGGTCAAGAGGGAAGCGGCGATGGGGCGACGGAGCGCGCGAGATTAACGGCCCCGCGGCGCTAACGCAATCGGCTGCTGGAAGGAGCTTAAAGTGGTTATTGGAGTTCACCTAGTGAAGGGTTGGGCGCGGAGCAGGCCTGTTGTCCGGGCCAGGGCGGGAACAGGCTGGCGCACGTGGGCGCGAGGGGACGTGGCTTGGTCCTGGTTGGCACCGTAGCTGGCGCCGTCGCGATTCTCCGCTGCCCGCTGCCCAGGAGCTGGGTCGATGCGCTCCTCGGTAGTGACCGCGACGGCGGCGTCGGCTCCAGCAGCCTCGTCGGCCCGGGCTCCGGGCCCAGCTGCTCCAAGGACTTGCTATGCCGCGCCGGGAGGCTCGAGGCCACGCCGAGCAGCAGCCGACAGCCGCCCGCCTCCTGCGACACCCGCGACTCCAGGATCGCGTTAATGCCGCAGCTGCAGTCCTCCGCGCTCGGCACTGCTCGTAGTCACACAGCCGGTCAATGTAACACAGGGGCGCTTAACCCGGGGGCGCCGGCACCCACGGCTACTCCTAAGCTCCCCGATCGCGCGACGTCACGCGCCATCGTTACGCGACTAGCGCTACCATGACAATGGCCAGCGCGCGCTCACGCGGAGTCTCCATTAGTTGACGCACTTCGACCAAATGCCAATGTCACGCGAGTCTAATTCCCCGAGGATGAGGGGACTCGTACCGCGCGGCCCCACGGATGCCGCTTAATTGACGGGGGTAGAGGCTTATTTGTCGCCGGAGAGGCGCTAATGCGAGGCTGTCCGAGCGAGCGGAGGATTACGTATCCCCGATGAGCCCGGAACGAGTCCCGCTCCCATCCCCGAGGAAACAAGCTCGATTATTGTGCAGCGAAAGGCGCGAGATTATAAGGGATAGTGCTAGTGCTAGTGCTAGTGTTAGTACTAGTGCTAGTGCTAGTGCTAGTGCTAGTGCTAGTGCTAATGCTTGTGCTAATGCTAATGGTTGGTGATGGATGGGGACGGGGGTGGCTTCTTCTCATACCGCTGTTACGATGACGCTGCTGCATGTCCGCGTAGCGGTCCTCGAAGATGAGGGGCAGACTGTGGAGGTCGCCGTCGAGCTCCGGGCAATAGACCGGGAGGCAAGGTAGGCTGCCGAGGTAGCGGGATCGTCGGGCGGCCTCGCTCACCGCGTGGTACGATTGGTAGTTGGCGTCGTAGCAGCCCGCGGCCGAACTCCTGGGATTCTCCAGCACGAAGAAGCCCTCGGCAAAGCGGCGCACCTGCGAATTAAGATAGAAGAGAGAGAGAGAGAGAGAGAGAGAGAGAGAGAGAGTGTGTGGGGGGGGGGGGGGGGGGGGGGGGGGGGGGGGGGGTGGGGGTGTTGTTTTGCGCCGATGATGTTTACAGAGTCTAATGGGCCGCCTATTCCCTCCCCTCCTGGTCCATGGTCCACCGCCTTCTTCTCCTCATTCTCGTGAACGACGAGGGGTGCAAAGCTCGAGAAAATGTAATGTTATACGAACGGAATGTAGAAATGGCAATTGTAGGATACGCGTAAATTGAATTGGAGAGGTTTGCGTGGTGGGATAATATTTATTGGGCAGGATTATTTGCTGACTTGAAAATGTTACGAATTTCGTCGTCAATTCTTCGCATGGTGGAGAAGGAGGAGGAGGAGGAGGAGGAGGTGGTGGTGGTGGTGGTGGTGGTGGTTTGAGGATTTCGGCATTACGGGAGTAGTTAAAAGCCAATTACGAAATCGCTGGGCAAGACCATTTATCTCGTGGGACCATTGAGATAAAGATGATATAGGCGGAAATTTATAAGCGACAGGTACGTCGACGGTAATTTTAAGCACACTTCGGTTGTTAAAAGCAATATAAATTCAACGCGTAAAAGCGAATAAAGTAATCATTTTATTTACGTAGTGTAAGAGCGTTGAATGTAAGTGCGTGATAAGATAAGAGCTTGAATTTACGAGGCGAGCGCTGCTTAAACTTTCCGACTTGGAATGTTAAATTTCGTGAAAAGTGATTGTGTCGCGGAAATTCGACGATCGTCGCATCTTTTGCCCGTGAGCATACGATAATCAGCGCTGTTCATAGAGGATGAATCATTAGAAATTATTTATAAATTGCGAATGTTCAAATGATTATTGTTAAAAAATATTTTGTAGATTAGTGTAATAAAGACCGTTAATATATTATAATGAGGGTATAAAGTTCTCTTAAGCAGAGCGCCGAGTGTTTGAATGTTGACGGATAAAGTTCGCGTCGACGGACGTATGAAAAAAATGTTAATTTTACAAATTGCCGAAAGAATATTAAGGTATAATATTATTGTTTAAATTCATATTTGTTCGATTTGTCGGATTAAATGACGAATTCAAGAAATAATTAAGATTCTTTGTAATTAGTGGAGAATTGATGGGAAACGAATCGATAATTAGCGCTCCAACTTACTTTTCGACTTTTACATTAATAAGGCCATGCAATTGTAAGAAAGGTAAAGACATTAAAAGCTTCCACGACAATCAAAGACTATATTAATAATGTCATGAAAAAATGAAAAATGAAATTTAAAGAAAAAGAAACGAAAAAATTTTCCGCAACAATTAGATTCATCAGAATTTTTTGTTAATCGCTGATTACTTACATGCCAAAAACATTCGTTCAAGCATTTTATTCTTTCGACAAATACATTTACTCACAGAGAATTGTCTCTACTTTATATTAATCATGAGAAAATGTTACTATTTCCACTATGGAATTATTACCAAATAGTTTAGCCCATTACTTAATTTAGTGCTTAATCTACTTAATAATTTCATCACAAAAACTATTCCAAGTTTAATTTTCAATCAGTCCGGCTATTACGAACTATTGAACTTGAAAGCAAATAAATCACGTTTTACAGTGCAAATACTACTGGATTGTATTGCTAAACTTTTAGAAAAAATTGTGCAAATTTTTTCTTTTCTTTCTAATCGATTAAATTGTAACAATTAGTAATCTGATTTTGAGTCTTATCTTAAGGGGATTCGTATTTGCATTAAAAATACGTTTAATTAACGCGATTAGTTGAACTTTCTTGCTTCAACGCGACTCAACGACTCCAATGTGTAATGAACGAAATCCATCAAACGATCTCTTACAACAACAAAAATTGCTTCCTAAAGCTTAAAAAAGCTCAAACTAGCCTAGAAATCTAGCACATTGTCTTAATGAATTTACATGCTAAATATGCACGAGGACTGATCGGTTTTAATACGCCCGATTAACGCAAATCTCAAACTCCCCTTAATACAAACTATCTTACAATTATGGCTAGAATCAATAAATATTTTCTACCGACCGCTCGACCGCTTGACTTTGGCCATCAATCAATTCATCAATTTGCATGCTCTACTTGCTTAACGCGTAAAAAGTTGTTAAAGCGGAAATGACGAGCTCGTGACGAGTTGTAAACTCACCCTTAACTGATGATGAACTCGCGCGAGATGTTGATGAACCGCCTCCCGTCCCGAGAATGCCTCTAAAAAATGTTCCCACAAAACAATATTTTGCGCGCACAGCTGAGCAACGTCCACCTCCTCCGTGTCCATCATCTGTAAATGGAAAAATTTAATAAAGCAAAGACTAATCTTGAGACGCGTTTAAGAAATCTCTGCGAGTCGCAACCTCTACAACACCATCCTATGCTATCCCATGATAAAAGGGATATAAAAGAATATCAAATAATGATCAATTATATTAAATATAATCGCTAAAAATTTACATAACTAATTAAATCTTGCATAATATAAACTCGATTGCTTTAATTGATTAATAATAATTGATAATTTACAAGCAAACGGCTTTACGCATTTTTTAATTTAATTCTAAATTTTAATAATACGCTGTAATTTCGCGCGAAGACATAAAGGTAAAACAAAACATAAACAACAACAACAACAACGACGACGACGACGACAAAATCACCCTCCCCCCTATCCAAATAGTCCAGATATTATCTCGTACTATTACGAATGTTTAAATAACGAAAATAGCGGATAAATACGGTATTTATGAAAAACAAAAAAGTTCATTAATTTACAAAGTTCAAAACAAAAAAGTTGTAAGAATCGAAATCGCGTTGAAAAGACATTCTCATTCGTTTTACGCGGCAGCCAACACTTACAGCGCACTCAGTTTCCCCTCGAGAAAGAGAAAGAGAAACAGTACCTCGCGCATGCCCGCCAAAAAAGTAGGCCCATTCGTTACAAGCTTATGTTTTATAAAATGAAGTATAATCGACAAATAATCTTATAATAAAATTAACGGGACTCTAATCCACGAGTGCAACGGCCAAATTGCAAATGACGCGATAAAACGCGAGTTCGGGCCTACACAGGCGGTGTTTGGGTGGGCGTCGAAGTACGGGACGAGTCACTTTGAGCAACAATTCGGTCATGGGCGGGGCGATCGAGAGGATCGGGGGTAGGATGGGAGCAGATACGGTTTGACGGTCTCCGTCACGTACCATGGTGATCTCCTTGTGGGTGGTCTGGGCGACCTCGAGGGCGCGCTGTTGCCAGGCGGGAAGTAGCCGGGCCATGTCGGCGAGATCCCCGAGGAGGGACTCGCGGGCGGGGCGGCAATGAGGAGCCTGCTCGCCTCCTGCTGATCGAGCTTCGCGTGTTGCACTCGAGTAGCTGAGCCGACGCAGCGCGTCGTCGCCTCCTTCCGGCAAAACAGTGCGAGTCAATCGATAATTATCACGGTATCGACGTCGCTTCCTCGAGAGGAGGCCAGCCAACCGGGCTGGAGAGGATCGATGTCGACAAAATGCGTTCCTCGTAAGGGCGCGTTATTCTTCAAGGGGACCAGCCTACTCCCATCAACGAATCATCGATGCCGATCATCGATACTCATATTTTACGTAAAATAATTCGCGGATGCGGAATGCTTAGATACTATTGTCGGCCAAGGGATTAATTTATTATGCCGATACCACGACTTTTCTCTCGAATTCCGTGATCAAGCAGATAGATCGAGAATTAATGATTAATCGTGGAAAATCTAAGGCGATTGTTACTTCAGGCGATATAAACCGAGTCTACTCTTGTTTGGGATTAAGTATTATTTGAAAGTCACGGGAAGCGATTCACTTTTAATTTTTCAGTCGGCAGTCGGTTCGGCTATTTCGCGCGTAAAATTAATCGATCGAATCCATCGATCGCTTAAATCAACGTTAAAAATTAGCTCTCGCATTAGCTGACGTACAGCAGAGCTGACATATAGTTCGGGTTTTATCGAGCGTATAGACTTTGCAAGTTGCGAGTCGAACTTTTCTTAAAAAGCTCAAATAATCTAGAGTTTTAAAGATTGTGATAATCGTGATTCGAGGGTGAAATATACTTTAGACGACCTTAGTCGAATGAATGTAAATGTTGCAGGAGGCGTTACGGTGTACGTGCTTTCTTTACATCTTACTCTCTCGGTCTATCGAGTACGTACGACGCTCCGACGCTTTTATTTACCTTTCAAAAAAAAAAAAAAAAAAAAAAAAAAAAAAAAAAAATGAATTTCTGTATAATGACTTACGATATTTCTAAAAGCCGAATTATTTTCCATGTTAATAGGCGATGTTTGCTTCACTTGTACCCAGGGCTTTCCACCTCTCGGTGCGCTATTAACATAGAATTGCAGTGCTTTTGTAACATTAAAATTCATCATGAATGTGATTAGTGAGTTTGGAGTAAAATAACATTGTCTATTTAATTTTTATCCCACGTGTTGGTAAAAGGAAAATGAATGGACGATTTTGAGCGATAAGCCAATAGCAATACTTTGCATACGAGAGCAATGTTAATAAATAAACGATTTAATTGGAAAGATAATGGAGATTGTTAGCGTAAAGTTCTTACCAGCTCTGTACATAATGGAGAATGCTCTTCCTGAACTCCGTGGCAACCGAGAACAAAGAAAGCAATTGCGATTAAAACCTTCCGAGAAAATACCTTCGACAAACAAACGAGCTAAGTGCGCACGAACGCATGCACGCACGCACGCACGTACGCACGCACGCACGCACATATACGTATGAACATATACGTATACGGGCGCGCGCGCGCGCACTTAGAGACAGACAGAGAGGTAGAGAGGCATTGGAGCTTTCGTAGTATACGAACTTGATGTTGGGCTGGTGAAGAGCGACGAGGCAGCAGTGGATGGTCATGGAGACGGCGGCAAGATGAAAGTAATCGAAGAGTACCGGCAGATGGTAATGCAGGCCCTTGGTCGGCGTAAAGTTCAGCTGCAGCGCCCTGGAAGGATAATGACAAACGTACGTGACAAACGTGCGATTAGCGCTATGTTATCATAAACTTCTTCGCGGTCGCCTTTCTTTGAATTTCCGCACCGACTTTGTGCTTCTCTCGTATCCCCCCACCCCCATCCCGCCACACAACATACCTTACCGCAATCATTTCACGTGATTTTTACATAATAGCGGTTTAGCTTTACTTTTTAGCCTTCGTTTTAAAAGCCATTGCCCTTCGAATGCGAATGCCAACGTCAGTCACGTAACGCGGACGTGTTAGGATTTTGTTGTTGTTTTTTATTTTTTTTTAAACCGTCGAGCATCCGAAATGCCGGAGAACGTTTAACACGAAACTCGACATTTGGCGAAAAGCTCTATGGGCGTCGAAAGCATAATTCGTCCCTCTCCTAAATATCTGCGTTAATAATACAATAGCGTTGGTCATGGTCAATGGGAACACCGGTGACGATGGTGAGCAAAACGAGCAAAGCGATATTTCCTATATAAAGGAAGAACGCGACGATGGATATCTGCCGTCGGCGGATTGGGCATCTTCGCGTAGCTGTGATATAAGGCGGATGAGATTAAGGAATGTGCGGGCGTACCTGGACGAGACGCAAACCATGTTGCCGGGTTGAGTGAGCTCGCCGAACCAGAGCTCGACGCCGAGGTTGAAGTTGGTGCGCGCGAGCGCCTCCTCGATCTTGTGGCTGTGAACGAGGACGTGCGCCCGGAAGAGGACGGAGGTGCCGAGGGTTACCTCCTCGTTGCGGTATTGGATCTGGAAGCGCTTGCTCGTGCCTGGGGCCTCCAGCAGGTCTGCGCGAGACAAGAATAACCTAGCGTTATGGCGTATTTCTTGCTCCTCTCTCTCTCTCTCTCTCTCTCTCTCTCTCTCTCTCACTCTCACTCTCTCCCGTGATAATAAAGTGGGCGATGGGCGATGGGCGAATTCGTCGTGATAGCAGCTATCTACGCCTCTCCCTCGTCTCTCATACTCGACCAATTCATGCGATTTTTTTATCGTTTCGCGCCGTAGTTGCTGCTGCGACGCGTCGAGCATCTTTCTTTGTATGCAGTTGGGACGTTGCGCGTGTGTTTAATGCACCGATACGTAGTGCATTGCACCTGCGTGCTTAAACAAGCGAACTTGCATTGTGCGGGTGAAAGGGTGGGGTGGGGTTGGTGGGTGGAGGGTGGAGATAATTCCTGGGATGATGGAGCGTATTGCAAAAGCTTGCTGTATCGCTATAAAAATTTATCTTGTGCCTTATATGATTTTATCAAACGAGGATGATTACGAGGGAGGAAAATGATGTGTTAATGTTTGCGAACGCATGATTTAATGAGTGACTGTTTGCAAAATTGCTATAAGACATTTGAAAAAATTGTACAATCAAATGTTGTACAATGGCAATGGAATAATAGCTTTATTTTATATTGTTCAACAATTTTTTCAATTTTTACTACCATTATTATTATTATTATTATTATTATTATTATTATTATTATTATTATTATTATTATTATTATTATTATTGCTATTATTATTATTATTATTATTATTATTATTATTGTTGTTGTTGTTGTTGTTGTTGTTATTGTTATTATTATTATTGTTATTGTTATTGTTATTTTTATTGATATCGTCATTGTATTAATATTATTTTACGAATCATTGTGCACGAATGCAAGAAATTTTTCATTTTCTACATTCTTTGGCAAAATAATTTCATGCATTCGTTACGCTAATTCGCGTTCTGTTTATTTTAAACGATATTTAAACGATAATTGTACGAATGGTAATAGATGTTTTATCAAATTAATGAATACTCTTGTTTGATTGATATTTCGCTTTAATAAATTATCGGCTTGAATTCACTCGATACGGTTAGCGTTTCTATTCCCATTCTTATTTTAAATAAAATAATAGAAATAAATTGATAAATAATCAATGTAGGAATAAAATCGGGACGGGATTTTACATTACAATAGTCTTTGATCTATCACCCTTTTTACGCATTAAAATGACAAAATTACTCGATCTATTGCCATAGAGCAATAACAAATCATACAAATGTACATTAAAATATCAAAGCTTACAGACATTCATAACAACTGTGTATAAAAATAACGTAATACCAAAAAACATAAATTTATTATTGGATTTAAAAGATGATGATGATGATTGCAAGCAAGATTCGGGCAACCAATAATGAAGTTCGAAAGGATTTTAGCGTATTATTGTTCCATATAACTCGTCGCTCAATCGATTAATGCTAATGTCGGAAGGAAAGAGACTTCGAGAGTGATTTAAATTAATTTTTAGCGATTGCAAAGCTTTACCGACCCTACGATAAATAACATATACTTAGATTCGACAATTCATTGTATGAATTCGCTCTTGAGTATCATGAGCGGGTAATGGGGAAAGGTACTCACGGTTGTGCAGCTGGTTAACTTCCACCTTGATCGGCAATTTCGGCGATACCCTCAGCGAGGTTCTGATTTGGTAATACCTGGAGAAAAACATACGCTTTAAGATAGGTCAAGCTTTAAGATAAACGAAGATTCATCTGAAAGTATTAGTGCGCGCGCGCACGTACACGGGTCGTGAGAGAGCCTGCGCTTATCAAGTTTTCAGCACGGCGCTGGTACGGGACGACGGGTGGGGGAGGGAGGTGTGGCCGAGGAGGGAGAATTGGAAGAAGGAAGTTAGCGTAGGAAGGAGTTCAGGGAGAAGTTGAGAAAATCATGGGAGTCCGGGCACTACGTAACCGAAACTGCGAGCGCGGCTCTGAATTATTTTCGCGAGCAGCTTCGAATGTACGAAATAGTCTATTTTAGCGTAAAAGTCGCGCTGACGATAATTGGAAAAATCATTACGGAATTTGTCGGTAGTGTTGAGAATTGTCCGTCCGGTGAGAATTGTCGGTGACTTTTGTTTAAAATGATCTTTATTAATTCATAAGAGATACGTATAT
This sequence comes from Ceratosolen solmsi marchali, assembly GCF_000503995.2. NCBI lineage: Eukaryota > Metazoa > Arthropoda > Insecta > Hymenoptera > Agaonidae > Ceratosolen > Ceratosolen solmsi. Next base: position 2,652,638 of record NW_011948426.1, on the reverse strand, counting down.
ATGTGTATATGCGTATATGTATATATGTGTATATATATATACATACATATATATATATATATATATATATATATATATATATATACATCCGAAGAACGTGTATATGAATTTGATAGCAATTTTGTAAGAGAAATAAATCGGATTTACATACTTCCAAGTTTTTGAGTGATTTTTTTTTTAAACGTAATTCAATTGAGGAGAGAAAAAATTTCTTATGTTATGGAATTTAACCAATCGACATAATAATTTGTTAAATGCATTTTATAATTATAATGAACGTGTACATTTAAATCCCAATTATAGCAGCATTTCAATTATTTGCTGAATTGGCCATCATTTTAATTATAAGTAATATAAGGTCATGAGTTATTTGAGATTGTAACCACTGAGTTTGAAGAGAAAATCAAATTAATTGAATTATATTAAATCGCTTTAAATTTAAATTACAAATTTATATTCTAAGCGAGTATATGGTTACCTAAGTCCTTAAATACATATTATCAGTTGGGATATTTATAAAGAATTTTTTCTGATTTAACAATACATCAATTAAAAAGGAAATTCGCCATTAATTCAAAGCAAATAAAATTATCATTTTATGAAGTTTTATGAAAATTTACTTTAAAATTTTTAATAAGAAAGTATTATAAAGGAAGATTATTTTTGTACCAAAGCTTTCATAATTAGTTACAATAATAATAGAGAACATAAAATGTATAATTTCAAGGAAATAAAATGGTAGACTTATAGCTTTATTACAAGTAATAGCATATTATTTCAAGTGACTAAAATAGGAAATTTTTACAGTACTAACCTCTTATATAATCATTAATTCTACAATGAATTGTCACTGTTACTATCATTAAAAAAATAAAATCCGAATACTCCTCTTGATCGAATAATTATTGTGTTGCAAAATTGTAAATAATTGAGTGTGCAAATTGTAAATTATTTAAAAAGTTATAATTGATAAAGATGACAAACGCATAGTTGTACGATCTTAAAGCTTTTAATTAAGTTGACATTTCTGTTTAGAGTTTCGATGGGAAAATAAATAACTGGCGCTGGCAGCGCAGTTCCTTATCACTTGATTACCCCAAGGCTGCAAGGATCCATCGTGCATAAACATGGAAAGACTTTCTTATCGATTCTCATAGGTGCTGCACGTTGCTTTACCTCATAAATTTATCCCTTTTTCAACTCGAGGCGAACATGAAAATATCATTTTTAATTTACTTGGAAAATTAAAAACGTTATTACAAAATATATTCATCGAACTTTATCGATATTATTATCATTATTATTATCGTTGTTGTTATCGTCGTCGTCGTCGTCGCCGTCGTCGTCGTCGTCGTCGTCGTCGTCGTGGTTGTTGGTGTTGTTGTTGTTACTGTTGTTATTGCTGTTGTTATTGATGTTGTTGCTGTTGTCATTATTCATTATATATAATAATTATTATTTATTGTTATTATATGCAATATCCTTACAAGCCCGTTGGATGAATCATAAAATTGAGGCCCGGGAAATGTACCGAGAAACGCGAGTACTGTTGCTTCCTTGAAACTCAAGATACCGTTCTCAAATATGTTTAAGCGACATATAAAACCGGCACGCAAGAGCGTTATATTTAAAAAAGTTAAACGCCATGCAGCGAATGGCCAGCGAGATGCAAAGAGCAGCCGAAACCGTGATTAAAGAATAAAAAAATAACAACGACGACGACGACAACCATAATAATAATAATAATAATAATAATAATAATAATAATGTTAATGATAATAATAATAATAATAACAATAATAATAATAATAATAATAATAATAATAATAATAATAATAACGATCAACAAAAATTAGTAATGATAACAATAACAATAGTAATAGTAATAATGATGATGATGCTTACCCGCGTTGGAAGAGATCGACGTTGTAGAACTTGCAGAGCTCGAGAGAGAACTCGAGTGTGGCCTGTAGATCGCTCATATCGGTGGCGAGGCCCGGGCCCTTGGGCCTCAGCTCGCGCTCGAGCGCCGGAGCGCCAAATCCGGGCCCTTCGCACCTCCCGACCTACCCGCCCTTGGCTTTCCCCCCTCCATCGTCACTCGGAGGCCGCTGCACCGGGCCGGAGGCTCTGCGAACACGGGCATTCGGCTTTAACGGACCCAATTCACCAATACACCAATTAGGAGAGAGTCGTGAGAACAGCATTGTGCGCTGTGCTTACGAGGCATTGTGCCCGGGAGACAACCATTTAACGGCGATATTCCGTCTACGGGCGATTACCGATGCGTTAACAGTCGTGAAGAAGTGTGGAAATTGGCGGAATAATGTTTGTCGTAAGACTGTTTACCGCGGAAGATTTTTATGCAATTTTGAGAAGAGAGATATTCGAGCGAGATGGACCATTAACGAGGATTTAAATTAACAAGGGAAGATACGTGTGTCGAGATAGCGGGGGATGCGATATTATGTTTAATGGAGCTGAATGGCAGGTAGGTGATGATGTTAAATTGCACGTCGAATGCGCGTTCACGAGATTTTTGACTAAATAACAACGTTAACCTTTATCGATCAGTATTGACAATTTAATGAAAGAACCAGTTAGTGAAAGAGCCAATTAATTATTGATTGTCGATGAATTTTTAGATGGATATGAGAATATTGTATTAAATGACATTGCTTTCTTGTATTTGCTAGTTTACATTATATTTCCAATCTTTCTACGCTCTTATGAAACGTACGGTATTCACGGGGGGGGGGGGGCTTTGAATTTCAAATACTTTTTTAATTTAATACAATGAGAGCAAAAAAAAAAAAAAAAAAAATGAAAGGAAAGAAAGAGATTTTATACGCGTATGAAGTTTTTAATTATAGATAACATTAATTTAATAGTATTTACTATTATAAACGTTGTCCGTAACCAATTTTTATAAAAAATTTAAGACAATTTTGCAAGAGCACAACTATTAGGTAAAATAGTTATGGTTTAATAATTTTTCATTTATAATATTTACTTCTTGATAATCCTGGTAAAAAAATTATTATAATTATTAAGCAAAATTTACTATTCCTGCAGTATCGCTTTAATTGACAACAATCGCTCCTTCATCATTGAGGTGAGTAAATTAAAAATTTTTATCTTCAATTAATATTCTAATATAATAAAAATTCGTCCATATTGCAATAAAGAAATCAATATATAAATATGTATTAACGGTAACGTATGTATTTTAATACAAACATAAAATAAAAGTGAGTCCTTCGATAATTCTTATATTAGCCGATCAACCACCTCCAGCTGGCCCACCTAATCTTAAAAAATGTTACTTTTTATAAAAAAAAATAGTGCATTCGAGTACTTTGCTCGAATAAAATGTATTGAAATAACGTTTCATTATTTGTATTCTCAGAATAATGATAGAACTGATGAAATTTTTATATAGCATGAAATGATAAAAATAATCCGTACTTGAAAGAATTACAACTAACTCCTGATTAATCCACGTGAAGTGCGGGTTATTGGTCTTATTTGCGGAAATGGAACACGTGCGGTAAGTCGGTAATTTCTATTTTCCGATAGCCGAACAATTAAAACTCGTTTCACGTACTAAATTCTTTATTTATCGAATATTCAGAATAAGATAAAAGGTATTAAAGGAAAAATATAATGGAACATGAAAATCAATCAGTTTTGCTATTTAAGCTGTTTAATTTAATGCATCGAAAAATGAAATGACATAATTACAACTAACTGTATGTAAATATATGTATATATATATATATATATATGTATATATACGTGTGTGTGTGTGTGTGTGGGCGCGCGCGCTCGTACGCAAATGGATATGCATATTCATTCGCAGACACGCACTCATACATTGTACACAACATATATTTTATGGCTCTGTAAGCGTGAAAAATGTATGAATCCAATTTTGAAAATTACATATCGTAATCGAAATGAGGCAAATGAGGAAATCGCGAATTTAATATTTAAACAAGAAGAAAAAAAAGAACATTTTCTTAATAATAATGTTAAATTAGAAAATAATATAGTTTCTTTTGGAAAACAATTATTTAACATAGTGAATTTTTAAAGTAAACTTACCCATAATACTCTATAAGGCTCATAATAAAAACAAACTCAAATAAAAATTTTATTTTGAAAATAATGTGAAAAAAATGTAAAGATTCAGTTCACATGTTCATATAATTAGTCTTATCTGTATGTAGAGATATCGTGAAGGATTTTTTGCTGAAAACTAAAATTCGAAGTAGGTGAAAATTTATCAGAAATATGGTAAAAATCATTTCCAATGATTCTTCTCAAGATATTGAAGTTTGATTGAATTTTTATTAAAAATAAAAAGCGTCTGCGCAATTCGATAAATTTTAACAAACAATAGTGTAAAATGAAATATATTAATAATATTATTGCAAATATTATTGCAATATTCATTTGTATTAATTATATTTTTACATTTTATTGCAAGTGGCGAATAACCAAAAGGTATCATTCCATAACATCTATTCTCATATTCTACTTTATCCTGATGATATTAAGTCGATGAAAATAAACTTAATACCAATAATCATGCGGCAATCATATATAGATTAGACTGAAAATGAAAAAGTGGAAATAAAATCAATAGATATGAAAATTGCAAACTATTCCCAGTGACGTCAACAAACAAGAAAATACAAAAAACTCTCAGTGTCTCGGATAAATGAGCTTTTCAACACAATTCACAAAGAAATTAGTGAATGTAGCGTTCCTTTCTCCACGTGCCCCATGCACTCTGGCATTATTGCCGAAATCCTTGCGTACGCTTTAAAATAATCCATTATAAAAGTTTCTATAGAAGGGCTCTTTACAAGCACGCAGCGCTGATCTCGCGACGCGTAATGAAAGCTTGAAAAAGAAAGATTGAGGGAGCAGAAAACGTTGCAATTAGAAAGGTCGATTCGTAAGCGGCGATTTTTCATTCGGCCGCAGCCTCGGAAAAAAAAATGAATGGAGAATGGGGTGAAACGCAGAGAGAGAGAGAGAGAGAGAGAGAGAGAGGAATAAGAGGCACGTGTTCAGGTAGCTGGAGGCTCGCTGTCTTTAGAACTTATCATTCTTCTTATTATTTTTTTTCTTTTTTTTTCTTTCTTTTTTTTCTTTTTTTTTCTTTTTTTTTAACGAAGCCTCACAACACGACGCATACCACGGACCCATATGGGTATGACCGATAATTTCTTGACTGCCCTATAACCGTAAGAGCATGCGAATAATGACGTATTTGATGTTCGATGAAATTGCTGTCAAGGTCTACTCAAATATGAAAATCGGAAAATATTTAGTTTATTTCCACCGCGTTTGCGTCATGAGTAATGTATAACGTTACACGACAACTTTGTCCTTTAGTAATCGTCGACACGAATCGTAAATGAAGTTACGTAAATCTTCGACTTTATTTTCGGAAGGCATTAACTAGCTGCCACACAACAGCGGCGTTCGTTTAAAATTTTCTTTATTATCTTTTCTTAATAATGAATGAGCTTTGTAGCGATTAGGGAAGCTTTTAAAACGGTGCAACTTATCGACGATTAATTAGGGATAAAGTTTTAAATGAATTTATATCCAAATTAAGAAAAATTATTCTTTATCGATGTGCATTAAAACATGCTGTATGCTCAAAACTAATAATTATTATTTTATTATAAATTAATACCGTATAATAGTCGGTTTAATTTAGCGGATAATGCTGCGATGTGTTTTTAGGTCAATATTTTTAAGTCTTGCATTATATTAATAAATACTATCAGAATTGCGTTAACATTATTTTTTAAAAGTAACTATATCTTAATATTTTCAGTACTGGCTTAAGGTTTTATTATGCGCGCATTCATTTTGTCCATTTCCCCTAAAACTTACATAACAATTTTCATCTTTTATTAGGTATGTTTTAGGATGTAGAAAAATATTTGTACTTCAGTTTTTCAGTTTTTTTTTTTTTTTTTTTTTTTTTTTTTTTTTTTTTTTCAAGGGCCAATTAAATCCTATAGTGAAATTATGATTTTTTTTTTCTTTTTTCTTTCTTTTCTTTTTTTTTTTATTCATTTCACTGCGTTATGAAAAAGCAGATTATTTTCAATTTCATTTTCTTATATATCTGTCTATAAAATATATACAAGACTAACGATCTCTATAATTTATATTTAAATATAATGTGCAAATCGCATACCATAGTACCCGTGCTGAATGTTCAATACTTGAATCCATAATCCATATCCTGTCTTATCCTTTGGAAAAACAGTACGAAAATTGTAACTATCCGGTAATGGTATTCGAGTTCGTAAAGAAAAGATGATTGTGTAAGTTAAGAGACTTTTAAGTGGGATATAATAATTATTTGACAATCTTAGTTATTATTATCAATTAACCTAACTCATTGCAAAAGTCAATTTCAAACATTAAAGCAAACATTGTTTAATAAAAGTTACGTTTTTTAGTCAAGTAGTCGGATGTTTCTAAATTCAGATAAAGTGTCCACATACCGCTGTATTATAACATATAATAATTAAAAGATATAATTTGACAAATTATATGAAAATATATATTTTGGAAATTTTACACGTTGAAACATTCAAATTGAAAGCTCAGATCAGCATATCTATCGAATATCTATCGAAATTCGCATATTCGCTTTCTAATGATTGTTTACATAACTACAATGAATTATTATTGCTCCATATAAACGCTCATTATGAATCATAGATGTTACACGCGCTTAGATCTATAATCAATCTTCTTACGTAATGACTTTAAATATAATTCCCGTACGGCCAAGTACGACTGGAATCTATTCGGAGCATTAGACTTAAAATACAGTCAGTGAAGAATACTCTTAGAGATGGACAGTGCTTCTACGGAGATAAAAGCCTCTAACTAAAAATAGAGTAATATCGATGTAATGGCCATACGATAATGAAAGTAGTAGTGAATCTGACGAATAAAATTATCCTACATATTTTTAATAAATGAATAATTATATTTTTGTTATTATGAAGAAAGGTTAAAAGTAATAGTAATTTAGGGTTATGATGTTTTAATCATTAAGGGAACATGAACTCTTAACAAAGAAATTATTCTAAAAAGGAATCTTATTACTATGACAGACGCACGAATAACTTGTAAATATCGAAGCTCGCGATCGCCAAGTATTACATTACTGCATCCACATCTCATTTAAATAACGAGTGAAAAGAGCGAAAGAGAGAGAGAGAGAGAGAGAGAGAGAGAGATAGAGAGAGACAGAGAGAGACAGAGCTTAATCTCATTCATCCATGTTATTAATACAGGAGAGTGTGCGTGCGTGGCAACGTTTGGCCAGTGATACGTATGCGATTTGTATTTCAGTGGTGAAAGCAACAGTTATCAAAGTTCGTTACGGCTTTATATTTCCGAGATGAGTTTACCGGCCCGGAGATGATTTATTCAAGTTTATATTAGATCACACTTTCGACCAGTTTTGTATGCAGACGGAGCGTCAGCTTCACCAATGGAAACTTTCTTTTTCCTTGCTCCGATAAAAATCCAAATAAAAATCTAGTTTAATATCTTTTGTTGTTATTCTCAATAGTACCGCCCTCCCACCACCACCAGAATAAAAAAACACATACGTGCGCACACGCGCCCGCACACAAACACAAATATGTATACTCGACATTGGACCTTTGATGAGATTGTCCGACAAAATCGTAAAATTAAGTAAGATACTGTGCAAGTTAATGTAATACGACGGGCGTGACGTAAGGGATATGTATTTTACCGATGGTGTAAAAACTTTTTATTTCATTTCAATAATCAAATATTCTTTAATCGTATTTTAATAAATTTTCGTGCACAGCATTATAAAAGTAGCAAAATTCCAATATTTATTTCTAATGATTGAAAATATTTGTCATTAACGCAACGTTAGAAGTTATATCTTTTATTAAATAAAATTAACAAACAGATTAAGCATAAAGTTAAAACAATTATAAATAATTTCGATACAAAGTATTTGACTTGGAATGCTTAGAATGCGGATGGAATGTTGTCTCTTTCTTTCGAATATAACTAGTACTGTTCGTTAAAATAATGACTTAAAAGCCCAAAAAAATGTTTAAATATACTTTTACTCACTTATCAAAGCTAGGCAAACGATATTTTTTCTTTATCTTTTAATGCACATTCGTGATATTACTGATTAGTTTTGAAGTTTGGGTTTGAGTTTGAAAGTTAACAAAGCTTTGAGAGAGTAAAATATCATTTTTAAATAAATGCACTTTTGAGATTGTAAATAAATCCTTTATACCCACATATCTCAATATCTTCGTTCAAAATCAAATAGATAAATATTATATTGCAATCAGGTATAAATATAAAATAAATTATTTTGTCAAGCTAATTATAATAAATAATTTTAATAGCAATTTTTGTTTATTTAAATTTAACGAAATTATCGGTAGAGCATTATAATATAATACTATAGAATAATATCGACTTTAATGAATAAATAATTATCTTAGTCTTTCATTGTCTTTGTAGTTAAAAAATTTTTGTTAATAATAAAATTGTATTCAACATCGTCGGCACAGATATAAAAAATTTAACGTAATTATTATTATAGAAATATCTTTTATATACGTTTATACGGTGATTGTGAAAGTTACAAAAATAATATTCCAACTATTTTACGTATTCAATCAGGCAGTTTTTATGCATATTATTTTGTTTATTCAATATATCAATAATATTGTGTATTCTAATATTTTAAGGCTTGACGCATTATTAATACCATGAATAGATTAATATATCATCCACTTGCACGTAATAATAATAATAATAATAATAATAATAATAATAAAGTAATTATTTTGTCTTACAATACATTGAATTTAATGAAAAATAACAAAAATACTTAAATTATTAATTATTTAATAATTAAAGTAAAAAAAAAAAAAAAAAAGAGAGAGAGTAAAAACGGTGCTCTAGGAGGCCAGGAGTGGTTTTTTGTAAGAAATCTAATAACGAAAATGTTTGATTGAATTCGTTTTGAAAACACACGTGTAATGTCATCTTCTCTTTATTCACAAGGGGTCGTGTAATAGAGATTTTATGAAAGAAAAATGGTTTTTAATGTCAAAGAATTCGTTAAAGTAATAAGAAAAACAAGAAGCGAGATAAAGCCTTGATATATAGCAACATTTCGGAAAGAGTTATCCTCGAATATACATTTTAAAATGCAAGATATACGTTCAACACTTTTAATTAATGCGTCATAGAAATATAAAAATAATTAATACGCAATGTACTTGAAGCTTCGGCCTAAGCTTCGTAATGTATGCTTAAGCTCGAAATTGAATTCGGAAGTGAGCGCGAAATGCAATGAAAGCCGTCGATTAGGCATTCTGAAAATCAGGAAGTAATTTTGGAAAAAATTTGATATAAAAGCATTAGAGAAGCTCAGAAATCTTTACGGGACGGTGTATCTCGAATTTAAGGTAAAATATGAGCATTAGCCGTGAGTAGCTGAAGTAAAGGGGCACGAGAAGAAGCACTTAATCTAGTGACGGTGGGTTGGGTTAGTGTCGGTTTGGTAGAAAGGGGCTGGGGAGGGGATGGGGTGGCAGGAGAGGGGCGCGAGTGAGATAGGAGTGTCGGGCGGCAGCAGCAGCAGCAGCAGAGGTATTCGATTGTATTCCTCTTTTGGGAGTTGCTACCATCACCATTAGCATCACTAACACTACCTCCACCACCACTACTACCACGAGGTTCGCGAGCAGCTACAGCAGCAGCATCGCCGACGTCTGTGGTATAATTTCGTCTATTCAGCAAATGAATCGAGGGGTAGGCGAGCTCGACGGACGCTGCCGCCAACATCGACCGTGTCAAGAGGCGACTTCACCTCGATTACGCCTTGAAAAAAAAAATAAAAAAAAAATAATAATAATAATAATAATAATAATAAAAATAAAAAGACGGAGAAGGGCGAGAGTGAAAAAAGTGACGCAAACGAGCTCCGACGACTTAAAGAGAGCGGCGCGAACTAACTGGCGCTCGATGCGCATCCGTTTTCAATGCCCAGCTAGAAAAAAACTTCAATGAGCTCTGCCGACTATGTGCACGAGCTTTTTCTCAAGCTTTTCAGCCCAGTTACTTTCTCTTTTTCTCTTATTTTTTTTTTCTTTTTTGATTTTTTTTTATTTGAAGTACCAGTGAGCGAGGCGGCTTAGCTGCAGCTGGGCTTTTTTAAAACTGGCTAATGTTTATTTGGAGTCGCATCCTAGCCTCCCCCCCCCCCCCAGTCCCTCACTGTGCTAAACAGCGTCATACCCAATATATTAATAATTAATTGTATCGAAGGAAGCAGCGATTACCATTGCTATTACGATGATAATATTAGTTCCTCGTTACTCCAATGACAATTATTTCCTTGAGAAACACGTTCCTCGCCTCGATTCGGCGCTCGTCGAAATGGAAGGAGGAAAGAAAAAAACAAAAAACAAAAAAGGAATGACGCGTTGATCGGTATCAGCAGCTTAAATTGTTTAAACTGGTAGTTCAAGTTGCAGGTTATATAATATTGCATCGATGGAAGATCGTTTATGTATGGAAAACTTGAGGGAGAGAATTGTGATTGAGAAGGGGGGGGGGAGGGTTGAAAGCGAGAGATAATAAGGGAATTTCGATAGCTACAGTATAATGTAAAAACTTTTTAAGTACTTTTTGTATTTGAAGTGATTTGAAACTGTCGAAAATGTTGGCTCGAGTGATATTCGGTCGATTGCGTATAATAAAATTATTATGAATAGGTAATAGAAATGATTAGTCTGCGATTAGATGAAGAGAAGTCGAAGGCACGACAACATATTCAAATGTACGAAAGAACTTGTTTAGAATTCGTAATAATTTAAAGCTTCGTTTCATCCAAATAAATACAAATTATTTGAGAAATTTAGTAATTAAATGGTTAAATAAATGTAAAATTATCGTGAATCAATGAGCAAAAATTGTCTTTGTTTCATCTAAGTAATCCATGTATCGTTAATTTCTTTTAATTCCTTTGATTCTCTAGGCAAGAAAATTTTAGTATTTATTTGGAAATATATGACTGATAATTGTTTAGAAAAAATATGCTACTTCGATTAACTTTTAAATAAAAAGAATCGTCTGTTTTGAATATTAATTAAGCGCGAAACTACTCGCTCGCGCTTTCGTACGAAAATTTGCGAAAGAATTTCATCAAATCTTCGTCCATTTACATAGTACTTTCGAAGAAAATGAGTTATGCGAACTTTATCAACGGGATATTTGATACAAAAGCTATTGCATAAGTATTTAATGGAGATTATTATAACAAAATCATCGCCTTTATCGTCTATTTTAAACATCTAATTCAATTATTCACGAGTCGCAATTTTGAACTACGATATTTCTATCGAACGATCACTGAGTTTATAAGTTTCCATACCCGTTTTAATATTTATTTTATTCAATGGCAATCCAATTTGTTCGAATGGGCTAACGTTAACATAAAAATGGGTACTTTGTGTACGCCAACTACACGTTAAGACGGCAATTTGCAATTTAATGCTAATAAAAGCAGGACAATTATTTTGCAAGAAAATTTAAATTATTTATGAAATCGCAGAGTATCATCGACATTTTTGCTACCTAATAGGTTATTCATTGACTTTATTAATAAAATTAAAAAGAAAAAAGTCTTGGAATCATTAACTCGTTAAATTTCTCTTACAATTTTCATATTTAATGGACAGTTGACAAGGTACATTGTATTATGCATAAATTACCACATACAAGTTGACTAATAAATCGCCATACTAAAAAAATACTTGTAAAAAAAAAAAATTTTATTTTCTTGCTGTATTAAGTGGGTCTGTATCCAATCTACAAAGAAAGTTTTAATGAAAAGCATTTTGCTTGAAAATGAAACAAAAAACAAACAAAAAAAAGTTACTGGATAAGTAGTGTTTTATCTACGAGTGACGTTCCTTACAAGTTTAATACACTTAATTCAAAATTTATACACCTGTTACCTGTTAATAATTTGAATTATTGACATTACTTTATAAATTAAGTTTCGAGCGACGTAGAAATGTAATAGAACATGTTAGCGAGTAAATTTAATGAATCAATTACATAAGAATATAAGTAAAAATACAAATGTAATATATACCGTAATACAGTCCTGAACAAAGATGTATTATCCTTGTAAAATCAGGGGTTTTTTTATTGTTTTTTTTTTTTTTTTTTTTTGTTGATTCACGAGAGTTATAGCCAATTTTGTTCTTCAACTAGTTGAGTAAATTCATGTATTACTATAAATTGGATCACATACTGAACTACTACATGTCTGAATAAAAACTGATGTGTCTTACAATACAGATAATTTAATCGCCATGTCGTTTAATAATATGTATATTATACTAATTGCTATCAATCTATTTCCTAATAATTATTAAATAATAATAATAATAATAATAATAATAATAATAATGAATATACATCTTCGCTGTTTGTATGACATTAATTATCTTCTTATTCGTTTGGAAAGCCAATCAAAGAAAATTTTTGAAATTTTTGGAATCGGTAAATCTTTATTATAGAATTACAGTATACGTACGCGTAATTTTATTAAAATACAATTATGCTAATTTAATTATAGGAAAACATCATCTTTAATTGTTACCAATTTTTGTAAATTTACGTCAAGTAAATTACATATTAGAAAATATTATATTGAAATTAAAGGAGAACAATTAATTTTACGTCTATGTACAGTACCATAATATGTACTAATATCTTATATATACGAAATTCAAAAGAATATCGATTTGTTTATTCATACTTCAACATTATTATGTAAATCTGTGAAATGTGCATTCGCCTTTTATGACGTTAATGCAGAAAGTTACGAAATTTATAAAATTTTTATTGCACTCTATCGGGTTCAATAAAATATTATAGAAACTTATCTCTAAATATGTACGGAGATATAAATTTTTAATAGAATAATTATTGACAAATTTTAGTTGAATGAGCTGAAGGATTTTACTCACTTTATCAAGGCAAATATATTTGTAACGTATATATTTATAAAGAATTTTCAATATATATACACAGTCTTATTATTATTATTATTATTATTATTATTATTATTATTATTATTATTGTTATTATTGTTATTATTGTTATCATTGTTATTATTGTTATTATTGTTGTTATTGTTGTTGTTGTTGTTGTTGTTATTGTTGTTGTTGTTGTTGTTGTTGTTGTTGTTGTTGTTGTTGTTGTTGTTGTTGTTGTTGTTGTTGTTGTTGTTGTTGTTGTTTTTGTTGTTATTATTATTGTTATTATTATTATTATTATTACTATTACTATTACTATTACTATTGCCGTTATTGTTATTACTATTATTATGTTCGCCATTATTATTAATATTACATCATCGCTAGAATTATGAAAACCATAATCAAACGGCCGTAAAAAAACGTGTTAAGAGACACACTTTGAGGGGATAATCTCGCTGCTTTTGCGCAGCGATTAGCATCCGATACACTCAATTAGTATTGTAACTTTGACTAATCTCTATTAGCACGTCAGTGTCAAGTTTAGGAAAACTACGGATCCGTTTATTTCATACAATGATTATACGTCGTTTATGAACAACTATCTATTACAACCTTAGTTAACTAAAATTAACGGTAGGCCGGTAGATAGAAGACATTGGAGCGAACGAAATTATCAATTCAGCTTCGACATAATAATAATATTCCTTAAAAATATTAATAAAGTTTTGTAAATTTTTTTCCTATACTTATACTTTAGCAAAGATTTATTATTAATATTGTTATTATTATATTGCTTTTAATACCGTATAAACAAAGCTCCTCGCTAAATCTCCTTTATTACATTCAAATACTTTGATTAAACTTTTAAGATTATTTGTTATAAAAATTTTCCCGTAATAATCTTATGGCTAATTAAGCATTACAAAATAGCAATTTAAAAACACATAAATCCGCTTAATTTCGTAGCTTTTTTCTGTCATATATATTTATTTAATACCCTTAAACTTTGTGCTTTCATATTTTCAACTATTAATTAAAAATTAAATATAAATAAAAAAAATTAATAAAAAAAGAAATAAAAAAGATAACGATATTAGCTGGTAGCGAATAAATGTACTAAATTACAAATAACACAATTACTTTAATTGTCGCCTTTAATCTTTCGACTGAAAAGTCTGGTTACATTATTATTGATATTAATACGGAAGGAGGTGAATATAATATGTCGACATTTAAATTCTCGCTCCAACTATTATCGTGAATTTTCAGAAATCAATAATTCCATGAATTGCGTCATATATTATTCAGAAGAAATGATAAATATGTCACCCGGCAAGTTGGATACGGATTAATCAGAGCCGAGGATCCCGTTTTATCGATCGCCAATCTCAACGAGCATTGATAAGATCTTCCGCAACATATAAATCCGAATAAATTTCGTGCGTGAATAATAATTTCACGGCCCAGTCTACAACGAACTTTCCGACAACTCGAGGAAGGCAGTTTCTACCTGCCTCTCTACCTATCCAATACAGCAAACATTCGGTATAGCGCGAGACGCATGCGTCACAATGCCCCGCGATTATCCTCATAAGAGCGCGACTGACTTTTAGTTCGCTGTTGCATACAAGCAATTACCCGCCTTCTTATCAACAGTCTTATCAACGCGAATGCCACCTTAGTTTAAAGATGTGATCGAAGCTCTTAAGAATGCCCGAAATCTATATAAATCTTTACATAAATCTTTATAAATAAATCATGCCCAATGTGAAATTTCATAACGCTTATTCATAAGTAAGCGGCCGTGCTTACGTTAATCATCCCTCTCGCTTCATCTCGCCACTCTTCATCTCCGCTTATCTAATGTACGCAATAAAATGCAACGGCCCACTGACGCTTATACACGCGATATACGAAGAGCGCTAAAGCGAATGATCATTTCTTACAGGAGATTACTGACTGGCTAAAACATGATTTAAGGAGAATGTGGACTTTAACCTATAAAAGACCAAGGATAAGGCTGATGTTATAAGTAGACGTCCTTTATATAGCGAATAAAAGCTTAGGCCCTGTCCCCTTACGAGTGTCATTAAGCTGTTCTTGCTGACGGCTATAAGTGACGAAATTGACCTGGAATCTTTTCAGCACGAGGGCACTCATTTCTAAAACCGTTCAGCATCTTTATGTAAATTAAAAGCCTCCTGCTATATTCGAATGTTGATGTTGATTAAGACGTTTGTAAGCTACTCCAATATCCCGCTGGCTTTGGTATTTCTTTTAGTCGCCCATCGACCGACACATAAATACTTAATGCTATTTGCGCTCGAGCAATAACTGTTAATTAGACGACATTACACGACATTGCACGACATTACACGACACGACACGACACGACACACCACACGACACACCACACGACACCACACGACGCATTATGCAATTCGATAAACAAATATTTCTTCCGGCGCACAAGTAATATCCCACTATTCAGCGGTAATTGCACATTCGTTATTACTTTGCGATTATTCGGCATACATACGCGCACGTACACGCGCGCGCACACATATTTATATATAGGGAGTAATTTTTCATACCGCGGAATTATCGTGCCAGTGTAATTTTTCAGCACAAGCGAAATAAACGAGTAAATTCCCCTTCGAATTCGATCCTTCGGCCATTCTTCTAATGATCATCGGGCACATATTATTAACCGCCTCTTACATTATACGTCCCCGATGAAATACGCTATAAGCTTAATTCCAATAACGAAGAAAATTTATACAAGAAAGACGAGGAGAAAAATAGAAAGAAAAACAAAAACAAAAGCAAAAACAATGACAAAAAGACGTAAGAGACACGAAAGAGGAGGGCAAAGATAAAAATACGTCGTTAAAGTCACCTACATCGGACTATTTTTTTTTAATTTTTTTTTTTTTTTTTTTTTTTTTTTGTCATATTTTTTCATTCCGTTTTCTCGTTTATTGTTCCCCTTACACAAACATAGCCAAGCCATAGTCGCGCGATAAATCCGCGATGCATATTACGGAGTCGAGCGAGAGGAGGATTGTCAGAAATTATTATGGCCGTTCCTTTGCCACACCCCAGCCTGTGCCCTTGAGTATCGCGTAGCTACAAGACTTTGGCCTTTCTCATTTGAAACTTTGTAAAAGAGGAGGAAAGCATGCGGGACGAAGGCGTCATTGAAACATCCCATTAGCCACTGAGCCTCCCCCCTCCTTCCTCACTCGTAATATAAGCACGTTTTATCAGACGTATGTTTGAAAGGGCTTTAATCGCTTCTTTTATGATGTATGTCTGATGGCCGAGACAGCGGCTTGGTAGACGATTTTAAAATAAAATGTTCGTGCTTCAATTTACATTTAAATTTAATTATGCCGTTGTATAACACGATGCAGCATAAAGTATTACATTCGCCGCGAAGATTTCTCATTACGACTTTTTCACGCAGGAATGTTAATGTTAATTCCAACTCAATCTCGGTCCCCTTTCCCAGCATAATTATGACAGTCCTGTATAGAGAAAGAAATGGCGTTAACGTTTCTCCCAAATAAAAGGTACGATGCTATGCGAAGCCTCTCGTAAATCCGTTTGACTCGCAAAAGAAATTAGAAAGAGTGACGAATTTGATGTCTCTCTCTCTCTCTCTCTCTCTCTCAGTCACTTAATTATCCTTACCTAAAGTTTCAATGGAATCTCTTCTCCTTAGCGGTTCGCCTTACACGGTCGACTTTATTATTGCGTTCCACGTCGAGCCGTTATTTCTCTCAAAATCAATATTGCACGAGGCATTCCATCCTCGACAATACGGGAGACACGATGTAAATGCCTTTTCAACGCTAAAGAGCACGCGCACCGTAAAGGCAATGGAACCCCCTGGAAGCCCCGGCCCTCCTACGCACCCCACTGCCGTCGATAAAAGCCGAATGAATAGTTGATCCGCATCGTATCTCGCCCCGGTGAATGTAAAGCCACGAAGAAGTAATGTACGAGCGTTCGCTCGCGAGGGTCGCGAGCGCCCCGAGATAAAAAGACACGGGGGTCGAGCGGCGCCGAGACGCGACCCCTCGAGGGCACCCTCGCCTACGGGGGGAAATTGACAACTGCCCGGGACGTCTGTTGCCCCCGTATGGTCAAGCGCGTCTCATGGAGGCGCGAGCATTAAGTCGTTGGATTTGCGTGATTGACTCGTGGTGCTTGGATCAAGCTGCGCGAGTGCGGGAGAGTCAGAGCCGCTCCTCTGTCCCGCTCTCTCGTGCTTCCGTTTGCGAGGCGTCGAGCTCACGACGAGGCTTCATTGTTTTCATTGCTGTTTAATCGCTGGGAGTCGATGCATGGGGGTCGAGCGATACTCGTTATTATCGTCAAGGTAACGGTTGGGCAGAGCCGGGCCCAGGTGCGTTTAATGGTGCTTTCGCAGATGTTGGGACCGCGATGAGGCCTTTCCCCTCACGACCTTCGATATACAGAAATCGCATTTAAACAATAGACGACGGTAATTTCACGGATATTGTGGTATTGCGATTACGATTAGGAAAGCTTTTACTTCCCAATCAAAATAAGGATAATGATATTTCTTTGAATAGCCAGAGATACTCTTCCATTACTTTGGACATTCGACATGAATAATAATCATAGCGGTTGGTTGTAATATCTTCGCAAATACATAATGTAGATACCGGAGTAGCACTGATTTAAAAAGTGATGCTAATCGAAAACCTTATTTATTCATAGGATTCACGTAATTGCGATTAATTCGGTTAGGAGGACGAGGCGGGGCACCTCCACGTAATCGATCCTCGGAAGATTGCCGAAAAAAAGTGCAGCGTCCTCATTAATCTTAATTAAAATTCACTTCGGCTAGGTTAGAATTTGTTATTGTAGCGAAGTTTCGAGGGCCCAGATAGGCTATCGATCTCACTCAGCTAAGATAGGGCGAAAGATGAAAGGAGAGCGAAAGCGGCCAAGAATGCATGTAGGAATGAAACGAGGAGAATCCCCGGAGTTTTTAAAATTCAAGTTCCGGAGCGTGCGTGGGAGGGTCTCGCGTCGTCGTCTCGCGTCGTCGTCCTCGTCGTCACCCCTAGGCGACTAATAAACCGAAGACTTCGGCGTTCGTTAGCGGCCTTAACCTTGGCCCCGCTGACGTCGCTCCCCGAGTATTCCACGACGCCTATTCACAGTGGTGAGAGCGCGTATTTGGTCAGACGTCTAGACGAGCAGGCTCTTTTCAGGGGATCGAGCGCCCCTTTAAGCTCGACCGACGAGGGGATGGCGGTCGTGATTTCGCCGTTGCTACGGCAATTCGTCACCGACCATCGCCACGAGCTGCTCCAGGAATGCAGGCCGTTTATCAAACGAGCGTCCCGTAAAATTCAGCGTTCATTAGGCTAATATTAGTCAAGGGGGCTAGGAATTGAATTTACCAGGGAATTCGGATGATCGCTGCGTGTAATATTGGTGCTATTTGGGCCTAAATAAATCATTCGAATGGCCACGATCGATTATACTTTCTCTTCTTCGTTCTTTATTTATTTATTTATTTATTTATTTATTTATTTATTTATTTTTATTATTATTATTATTTATTCATTTATTTATTTTCTATAATTTATTTAATAATGTCACGCTGGCAGGTGCTCGCCTTTTGTAAACCATCCGTACCGTCAACCAAATCGAATTGGTTTCCTTGGGACGTGGATGGTTTTATTTGGCTCTCAGCGTCATCGAGTGTCATAAGCCACTAGAAGAAAGCGCCAAGCGTCAATTTACATCGCCATTAGCAAGACCGGTACACGTTTACTAGAATATTTGAAAGTAATTAATAGCTCGAGGTATTACGTTGCTAAAAATTGTACTCCGATTCGCGACGAGTCGCGAAAAATCATTTATTTTTTCATGAAAAAATATACGAGTGAAAAATTCATGGGCTTTTCCACGCGAAGAAAACATTCGATAAATGAAATTAAAGGTCCGACATTTTCTCTCCGGCGTTTTAAGACAATTCAGCGCGTTCCGTATGACAGGAAATAATTTTATTTGCACGTCGGGATATTGCATAGATGTGCAAAAGGGAAAGAAATTAATTCAAACGATAAATTTTCAGTCCCAATATAACAAATAATCTACGCGTACTTTATAATATATTGTAAAAATTTATTTATAAATATAATGAAAAAACCTTGTATTTTAACTTGTATGTAACTTGGTGATTTAATTGAAATCAAAATGGTCCTTTATTTCGTTCGAATTTCTAATTATTGGATCAGACGATTTCCAATCCAATTGTTTAGGAATAAAAAAAGTGTCGACTACTTTATTCTCGACATTATTTAATAGTATTGTAATTTCACTCTCTGTGTTTTTTTCTTATTTTTATCTTAATATTAATAATATGAAAAAGGGCAATCCTTCATTGTCAACAAGCAATGATACAAAGTGCAATTGTATTTTTACCCCCTCGATCCAGATCTTTGCCTCGCTTGTTTTCACTCCAAAAAATTTTAAAGCTCATCGATTGTACTTGAAATTGTTAAACTGCACACAATGAAGTTATCGATCTGGTATGAAAAGCCGAGATAATTGGCTTCTCGAGTAGCAGCTTTTTCAAGACAAAATTGCGAATCTTATTTCACTTAAGTTTATTGTAATTAATTCTTTTAATCTATCATTTAAACACAATATCGAGTATTATGAAAAAAAAAACAACAACGAAAAAATATATATGTATATTAAATCACATTATAATATTGAATTTATATTAATATTAATATTACTACATTTTCCAGAATCAGTATAGAAATAGCCAAACCAAAAAAAAAACAAAATAATAATAATAATAATCGTCAAATTTTATGTCCAAACACAACGAAGGCGCTCTATTACTCGAAAAATAAAATAATAAGATTACGTTTCGTTAAAACTTTCATGAAAATTAATTAAATCAGTCGTGTGAGATAATCAACATTCTGTCTTTATTATGTCGAATGAATGGATTTGCTCGAAAGCATTTTTCTACATTGAATTTATAATTGGAATGGACATGTTTGGAATCCCGATCAACACACGGTCCCGTCGAGTAAAATTATCATCTAATCAGTGTTTAATCTTGCACACAATAAATAATGCCTTTTAGACGACAATCTATAACAAAAATGACATAATATCACTCGATCAATTTAATAAATTATATCGAGTAATTTTAACATCTTGGTGCAGAGGGTATGTATGACGAGGTGTAAATAAATAAATAAATCCCTTTGATTTCCGTGCATACCATGTTTACACGAATTTTATGAATTTCCAGGCAATAATTCTTCCCGATCGTAAGAAGTCTTAAGCCTCGAGCTGATTGAGAATAAGAATTCGTAGATACACGCCTAAGTAGATAGCTGCATTCGCGTCTAAGAATATTTCGCGTGCAAGGGGCTTAGTAAACCAGCAACATTTTCCCTGATTCCGGCGAGGTCAATAAGGAGAAGCCAGAGAAGCCGCCGATATTGAGGCATCCGGGCCCCTTCCATCGACCTGCATTTGTCTTTCTCCATGCCTACCTACCTACCTACCTACCTACCTACCTACCTACCTACCTACCTACCCCCTACTCCTCCTCCTCCCCCCCCCCTCTCGCCGAAAATAAAAGTCACGTACAAAGTTGTATATCTCCGAGGCGATAATATCGAGATGCTCCACGTCGCACGGCTACCTTTCATGAAATTGGCGTACTTGTCAAAAGCCAAGATAGATTACTCAGTGATGGGGGTGGGGAGGGCCAGAAGAGGATGGGTGTATACCGAAGCTGGGTAGGTGGATGGGGTCCGTGATAGGGGGATACGGGAAAGCTGTAGTAGCAACAGCAGCATTAAAATTCTCTCTCCAGCCATGTAGCAGAAGGACGAACGAGCTGAAATTTAGATTCGAATTTAGATTCGAATTTAGATTCGACTTTTATTCCCAGACCACACGCGCGATTGGTTTTCCTCCTCCTCTCGAGCATAATAGTCGACCCCACGTGTTCTTTTGTGCGGTATTACTTTATTTGATATAGCTCTATCAGAGATCATAGCATTTTATTTTATTGTGATTTTTCTTTTTATTTCGAGCAAATGAAATCGATGACACTACCCTTTTTCTAGCTTTTCATGGCGATTTCCGACGCTTACCGTGCCTTTTCGAAACATTTATATGACTTAAGAAATCGCCAGGAGGAGCTCTCGAAGAAATATCGCACGAATAAGAAAATTAAATTGAAAAAATCTGTCGACTGTTAGACGCTAAATGATTCTTGTCACTTCTTTCGTGCCTTTTTTTCAATTAAAATGGCACGCGAAACGTACCATTTATTTTTAAACATCGGCAAAGTGATTGATTGACATTTTTACGACTTGTTCAGCATTTTTAATTAATTAAGCTTTCGCAATTATTCGCTACACATATATAGGCGTGCGTGCGTGCGTGCGTGCGCGCGCGTGTGTTGTTTATTTTTTTGCATGCGTAGTTGTAAGCTGTAAATTAAGCAGGAATTGTGGCCTTTCAACGTTTATCTCGGCATTACAATTATGTGATCTATGACAGATGTAATTCTAAATCAACGACAATTGAAGTGCGGCATTAGGTGTGTGTATAAGCGAGAAATGATAAAGCCAAGATTTAATCGAGAACAAAAGTAATACATAAACGATCATCTTGGTTGGCTATTACAAACTCGCGATTATTGATGCCACCCACGTGCAACTACAAAGGCAATAGTACACAAATGTAAATTTTTTGTATTCTATTTCAGCGGGATAGATGGTAGAGTTGGTAGGTGATAATAATAACGTAGCAATAATCTAATAATCTTGATGACAAGACTCAATGGAGCCTAAAGCGAAACGCACACTACCTATCTTTATGCAATATTCCTATCTCGAATATTACTCTGCTCTCATACACAATCATAATTTTTAATTTAGATATTTTCAATTACCATATACGTACACATGCATGATAACCGAATTCGATTGAAATGTATTTTTTTCTCTCTTAAGTACATTGACATGTTTACTCGATATTGATAATTACATTAAAACATATTGTTTATTCCTGGATTATAAAATATGTTATGAAAGCTTATAGAAGATTAAAGTATTACTAGAATTATATTTTCTAATTTGATGCTAAATATTTACATGATAAATATAACGGATAGCGTGTTGATTAATTTACGGTACGTAAGGCTCATATTCATAATTACACATCTTAATGTTTAAGATATTTAGAAAATTTTATTTACCATGGATTTATTTAGTGAATAAAAAATTTATTTAGTAAATAAAAAATTAATTTTACTATGTAAATGGCAATACTACATTGCCATTGTTGGTTCTGATTATGATTATATATTTATTAAAATCGTAATATTTATCGTTTCATTTAACGCGTATAGTTAATCTTTTACTAATAAAAAAATAATGTAATATTTAAATTCAATTTCAAGACACGTAAGTCTATCACTGATAATATTTTTTAAATAACATTGTTCTTAGGACAATACTTCGATACAGAGAATATTTGAGATTTATATATACATTACCGATGTCTCAGTTAATTATAAAACATAATTTCATTAAACTCGAATAGTATTGCAATAAACACTCTAATTAATTAAATTATACGTGTATATAATTCTAATGTTAAAAGTACGATGATAGTAAAAAATGAAGAGAAAAAAATAGTAATAATAATAAAATAGTAAAAGGGAATATAAATGTGCAAATGTTTTAACAATTATGATTTCATATCGAAATATCACTGTAATAGGAAACAAGCGTTAAAAATTCGCAAATATATATTTGTATTAAACTATCGGCAAATATAAAATTTTAATAAATGTATAAATAACATTAATTATCAATTATGTATTGGGATACTAATATTTGAATGATGTACTGCATATTGAAATACAAAATTTTTTAAAGGATATTCATTGTAACGTTTAATCATCTGTTTGCAAATGAAAAATATTTGGCATGTAGCGTGTGTGCGTGTGTGCGCGCATTATATATATATATGACAGAGCATAAAAAGAATCTATAATAAAAAAGTAAGGAAACCGTTAGATTAAAAATACTTTAATATTTTGTAATACAGCGGTGCAGAATACAAAAAAAAAAAAAAAAAAAAAAAAAAAAAAAAAACATAAAACAAAATAATAAATAAAAGTGATTACGTCTTACTTTTGATATTATTTTCAGAATATTTTTAGTGCAAATTATTTTTTGTAAAACATATTGTATACACACAATTTTTGTCATCTATAAAAATGAAATTGCGTAAGCACAGTGTAAGTTACCGTATGTGTAATCTATCGTTCCCACTCAACTCAACCTCGATCACACGTAACAAAGTAAAAACACTTATTTATGTAAACGTTGACATGACACGAGGCACTTTCAAGTTCGAATTCAAAGGCAGTGACAAAAATTGTCGTAAAAGCACATGTATTTAGTGGAGATATAGCGTTTAGTGAGGAACAATATACTTTCACCAATGCAGTGTATTACATGAAAATTTTTAACACGTTAATCCATGACATTTGACATTATTAGAATAACATTGGATTAAATAGAGATGCCATACTAATACAAATACATACGATAGAAATTTATTCCATAACTTGATTCAAAAGCTAATCGATACCTCATAATAGGTGCAATTACTAAACCTGCACCTAAGAAATACTCAGAAAACCAATAAATAAATCGAAACGTAATAATAAGTTTATTAAATTGTAGGATATATAAGCCAATGGCTATTAAAAAACTAACGTCGTTACTCACCCTAATTTCATATATATTATATTATTTATAATATTTATAATTTAAGAATTTCGATAGTTTATTCATATTGTTCCGCTGTTTATTACAAAGCGATCGATAACTAAAAGCAATCAAAAACTCATTCTGGATATACGTATTACAGACTTACATGGAATTAAATATCGTAATACGATATCAATACTTGTAATGATATATCTTATATCAAAGATATGATATTGTTATTCATTTAAT
The DNA here is from genome assembly GCF_000503995.2 of Ceratosolen solmsi marchali. NCBI lineage: Eukaryota > Metazoa > Arthropoda > Insecta > Hymenoptera > Agaonidae > Ceratosolen > Ceratosolen solmsi. The sequence goes on along the minus strand of NW_011948426.1, from coordinate 2,628,445 downwards.
TATTTTTTTTCTCCTCCTTAATCCATTAGCCGTTTACGTTTAGAAGCTGATTTTATTCACTAAATATCAATCGAATATCGTAGGCAATCATTATAAATGTAACATATCGTCGATCTCTTCTCGTATTACGTCATTATTAGTTTTATTACTAAGATTATGAGTTTAAATTAAAGAATATCAGCGGTCTGTTAGAAAAATCTTTCGTATAAGAAATTACCGCTTGGATCATTAAATTGTAAATTATCAACATTCACTCACGTATTATTTTAATTTAATATAAAAATTTAACTAACAGATTGGTTAATTGAAACATTAAAATTAATGCAATTTTTAAGTAAAGTTGGTGCTGAAGAGGCTTCCTCGGGATTGACGCTTAATTAACTTGTTAGCATATTTAATTGAGAGACGAAACTTTTAACACCCAACGATATAGAATCCAACGAGCTTTCGAAGAAAAAAAATTTCGCGCTCCCAAATGCGCAGTTACATCGGTGTCTGTCTGTCTCCCGCCCCCTTCCTGTCCCACCTCAAGCCACATTAATAATCTTCTTCGCGACAATGTCGGGAGCACCGAAAGCTCGACGTACTTCAATAATCATTGAAATTTTCATTAAAATATCCTCGCCCCGATTGAATGACCTAAGCAGCGTAACGCGATCTCGGCGAAATTCAAGCGCTAACGCAACACATCGCAATAACTACGTAACGCGAGCCCAGCAAACCCCCGCGACGACGTCAAGGGGACGGAGTCACGACGTCTTTCTACCCCGCAGAGGAAAAGTGGCGCGCGCCAAGCCGGACTCGGCATTTTACTACTGCGCGTTCCAAACAGCCGCGCCCGAGGCGCCACCTGTCAATCCCTCCCCCCCCCCCCCCCCCCCCCCCCCCCCCCCCCACCATTTTAGGGGCCTCTCGG
>NW_011948426.1:2614875-2627411 GCF_000503995.2 Ceratosolen solmsi marchali | reverse complement strand
ACCCCAAGCAACTATATTACGGTTCTCTAGGGTGCCACCTCCATCCCATCCACGACTTACGTATCCACGTTATCTGGCTCGAGGAGCGCCCGATGCGCGCACACCCACCGCTAGGATTTCTGATCAGAAATAATCCTAGCGGCACGATTCTAGATACGATAGCGGACACGTTGGATTGCAGGAGCCGGTCGACCGAGACGGGGTGCCAAAGGCTCCGGATGCCACCTTCACCCGGTGACGCCAATTCAGTCTTCAACGCGCGCCGATCCAACGACCCCCACGATCCTGATAACGAGAGAGAAGGAATTACAGAGTGATGTCGTGATAAAGCGCTCGGAACTCGGGGCCGTCGATCATATCGCCGCTGTTGCATTGTTAATCTGCCCTTACTTTCTCAGCCCACACTTTCCGAACTTCCTGGCTACATCGGGGACAATGGACGTCAAGTCATCTTTTCCAGGCCAAATCACGCGCTCGGCCACCTGCGTCCCATAAGCGATGGAGGCTTTTAACACGCGACTGTTATTTTATAAATTTTGTAGCATTCGAATCATTGTCACATATAATATTCACATCGTGTATGTATGCGCGCGTACACTACATTATATTCGTATGATTAATAATGTTGATAAGGCAGGCCGCTGACAGTTTGCAGATATATCACTGAGTAAATATGATAATATAAGATTTTTATTCTTTCGGCGCATTTCTTGTTCCTTTTCCATTTCTTTTTCCTTCTTATTTGATTTATTATTTTTGTTAGCAATTTAATAAACAGCACTACTCGATGCTTTTGAATATATGCTTAATTTACTTATAAATAAGCATTTGCCATTGAACAAAGTCTTTTACGCCAAGTACGTACTTATTATAATAACTTCATAATAAATAGGAACGATGGAAATATTTTCATCTTACACCTCTGATCCTAACGTCTTTCTATTTTACGTTTGAGAAAATTCCTCAATGTTCAACATTAGAAAAGCTTGATTTGTGTTGGTCCTCGAGTGTGTAAAGTATTTGCTCAGCTAAACGAATTTTTACAACTCTATATATCAATAATATAGCGCATTGTAAAGTGAATAAGATGATGTGAAAATTTATATAACAGCAATATTCTAATTTACGATAAATATTAATGAATTGGGATGGACTGGAGAGACTGGAGAGACGTCAATAGGTGCGTTACGCAAACGTCATTTGTCGAGACGAGCTATTAATAATGTCCTTAAAGGAAAATCGTTCGACTTGGATATCACTTGAATACTCTAAACAGTACCACTCACCGCAGTAAACACGCGCACTTCACGCTCACTTGTTTAATAAATATAGATGACAAGCATGTATGCGTGATTTTTATTATTCAACCGATGTTTAGAATCTGACATTTTATCATCCCATAACCACAAAAATAACGGCAAAGATGCGACAACCCTAGATCCTCCATTTGATATATCCAGAATATCTGCCGTCCCCTACTCCTTTAATTCAATTCAATATCGCCTCCCCCACCACATCTTCATCTCTTCGAAGGTGTTTTGGCTCATTCAGCCATTCTCACAAATATTACCGCACGCTTACTCTTTTTTTTTGTTCCCCCTTCTACCTTTTTTCCTCGACAGCCAGCTCGGCTTTATTTACGTCATTTAATTACCCAGACAATATTAGCTCGAGTACAGAGCTCCACTATCTCCTGATAATATCTTATATACTCGACTTTCTTCTTCACCCCTTATTTTGTCCCAAATATTTCACTAAGCGCTTCCTCTGTCCGACACTCCATATTTTTTTCTCTAATACTTTACAAGAGCTTAATAATTCGTAGTTAAATAACGAAATAATGCACAAAGCACTATTGCTTTATAAATTTTAATAAACTTTCGGATTATGGTGCTTCATATTAAATTATGGAATAACAATATTTTCTATATGATTTTGTAAATTTGATTTTCTAAATGAAAACCTTGTTACCCTTCTCCTTTAATTTTCTTCGATTATTATAAAATCGCGTTTATTTAGCTTTTCATAAGACTATCGTGGCTTTTAATCTAAATATTTTTGTCATAATCTTCTAGATTATCTTTAAACATATTACCTCTACAGTGTGAGACATCTGAATAATAAGCGTTTTTCATTATTTATTCATTAATTATTAATTGTGTGATAGTTATGTATAAAAGCATAAATAGTCGCATATTTTGAAAATCTTAAAAAGCAATTGTAGCTTAGATAAAATTAGTTTGTATATAATGAGAGAGAGAGAGAGAGAGAGAGAGAGAGAGAGAGATAGAGACAACCTTATATTACCAATAAATTAATAATTATTTAAAAATTAGAAATTCCAATGTCAGTGTGTAATGCCCGTAATTTTGAGCCACTTTAATAATGTTTGTAAATATAAAATTTTGCCCTTTGAATACAACAAAATTTTTATATTATCACATGAATATGGTACTATATAGTACCGATAATATAATTTCTATTATTTACTATCAATATACGTATATATGAGCGAATGCGTACGTGTGGGTAGGTAGGTGTGTTGGTCCATGTATGTATATATAAATGAGTGTCTAAAGCACATTATGATGTTTCGTCAACTAGAGTGCACATATCTACTGGCTCAAAATAAACTTTCTCTGGGGCTACTTTCGTTTTCCAATACCTTGTTTCTCAAGTTTAATTTCAAACGGTCTTCAAACATTGGACGCGCACTTTATAAGAAAAAAACATTATATAATAGCGTGGCTGAGAAACTTAGCATAAAAATTATTATGCTATTCTCCGAGTAAGGCGATACAGATTTACATGATACGAAGTTATATAACTTTTGCCATTTGTAAAATATGCATCATATCAGCAGCATATTTAATCATAACGAAGAAGCTTCTCGTGCATTTGCATTTTTAACATAAATCGAACGAATGTATTTTTCATTTAGTGCAATGGACGGGCATGCCGAGTTGGATGATCGAAATATTATTGGATATTAAAGGTTAGACTAATTGATATAATCCACGAATGTTAATGCACAATAGACGCGCTCGTCTACGCCAATAAAAGTAAGAGAAAATGAGCGCGTGAAAGTTTCCCGTCGAGCCTCGATAGCACAATCGCCACGATTAAAACGTCCACTCGCATTCGTCGCGTAGGAAGGTCGAGCAATAATGACGATCGAGCCGCTGGAAAGACACGTAGGCCTCGGCAAACGAAAGCTCTGCACTTGATGCAAACCAAGCGTAAATGCCCTTCGTGTCAAGTGCTATAATTCGGCCGTTCACCTCGCATTAGACAAATCAGCGGCTCTAAAAATAGGCGCGACTGCGAACCATTGGATTCCGCCACTGAGCGCTAAAGCGTCGGCGTAATGTGCGGGGGCGCGCGAGCTCGGCCCTCGTTCGGAAAAACGTCTGGACAAGGAGAAAAAATGCAAAGGAATCCCTTCGATCGTTGACTGGGCGAGGGGGGATGGGCCCGGAGAATTGGGGGATGGGATGATGGGGTTGTTGGGGGATGGGATTATAGGAGAATGGGGTGATTGGGGGTGATTGGGGGGGGGGGGGGGTGTGTGTGGTGGGGGGTGGGGGGGGGGTTGGCGGTGGCGGTGGCAGCAGTGGTAGTGGCAGTGGCAGTGGCAGTGGTAGCAGCAGCAGCGAATGTTAAGCGACACACTCGCGACGAGGCCGCTGACTCTCGATTAAATCGTGCGCTTTGCGGTCAGCGACGGATCTTTACTCGTCGAACTTGACGTGACGGCGATCTGCGTAGGGAACTTCATGCCCCTCGTCGAGCGATTGATTCATCGTGTCCTGCCGAGTCGATGTACTTTGTCTCGGCTGCGCCCCTCACCACGATTAAATAAATAAGTAAGGGGCCAGGTCGTAGAGAAACGTGAAAAACATCGAGGGATATGTATTTGAGGGAAGCGGTGATTTTTAATATTCGTTATTAGAAATCAATCGTTAAAATCATGATAATAATGATGGAGTAATAAGTAATGTAGAATTGTGAATATTATTTCGACAAATTGGTTCGTGGAAAAGTGTCGGTTCGATTAGCTTGAAATTCCATAGATCAATAATGATTGCGATCAACATTTTGCGCAATTCGTCTGCCGGCCCATGAAAGTACGATAATAAAGAAGAAAAAGAGAAGAAAAGTAAAGGCCTTTTTCCACGTATAGGTTACATAGAATATTAATAGCCTAAGTTATGAATACGTAATGTAATAAGTTTATGCGCATAGTGTGTAGTAAGGTGGAGCTTGAAATGGTAAACTTAGAAGAGCCAAGGAGCGTGTGAGTGTGTGTGTGTGTGTGTTTTTTTTTTTTTTTTTTTTTTTTTTTTTTTTTTTTTTTTTTTTTTTATTGCAAAGTAGAGAGTAGTGAACGAAAAAGAATTTTTCCTTCGAGTTGTAGGTAACGACGATCGGTAAATAAGTAAAAAGCGTAGAAAGCGATTTAAGCTTTCACTATAAATGCCTTTGTGCAATATGTAGAACAAACAATCTGCTCCCAATGGAATTTACGTATTGTCTGCCAACGCGAATAGCCAATTGTTTATCGTTTGAATTGCAATTTTAAATACTAATGTTTGCCTTACGTCTACTGGAATCATAATTGATGCTCGATAATTAATTTCCTCCATTTCCAGTGCTCTCGGTGTCTAGATACTCGACATAAATACGTGACATATGCCTTTTTGCAAAACGAATGTAAAATTGTGGAAAATGTGAGTCGGAGTAATAAAACAACATAATTTATAGGTGTCTAGTCGAAGAAAGCCAAATGAAATCTTAAAACGTTAGAGAATTAGATGTTTGAGCGATGGTCAATTATCAATGGTTGTCGACTATGACGAGGAGTGATCGATGTAAAAATTTTTCACACGCCATATTATACAAATATGTAGCAGCCCGTAGGAATGGCGATAGGTCCTGACTCACTTTCGACAATTCGCGAGTTTGCGCTTGCGATTATTTGCCTGCGTCGTAGAAAAGAATGAGAGAAGGAGATAGAGAGAGAGAGAGAGAGAGAGAGAGAGAGCAATCTTTTTTCTATAATCATTACAAACTGGAAAATTCGTCTCTAATGATTTATATGCAAAGAAAAACCAACTTTTCTATTCACTCGGGGGAAAAATTTATGCGATTAGCGAGCCTTAATGAGCGGAAAATTCTCCCCGCTGATATATATATATATATATTAGGAAGGACCTTTTACGTTTCCACTGTTTCTTTCAAATGTCACGACGAGTCATTTATCGAATAGATTACTTGATCACATCGCATTAATTATGCCGTTGAATATTATTTTCTAGGTATGATAAGCTCGGCAAAAATATTACAGTTGTCTCTCTCTCTCTCTCTCTCTCTCTCTCTCATTTCTTTTTGTTTTTCTTTTCTTTTTTTTTCTTGTTTTTGATGTTTTTTGAAAGTTTCGGGCTTCTCGGCTATATAGCACTGACTCGCACGATGAAAACCGAAGAGAAAGTTGGCCACGCACAGCCTACGAGAGAGCCAGTAACAGAGATCGAATGATAAGTTTCCAATGTATTACACCGAGTATAAGGGAGTAGATTTTTCGCTTTTAACGTATTATGGCTAGTCTTTATCGATTACGAACGATACCTAGGGCATGGAGATTTTCCCCGAGGCCAACGAGACAACGCAAGCGATATCGCAATAATATGGAAGAAATTCCAAATAGGAAATCCCCCGTCTAGTTCGGCGACACTGGTACGCCAAAAACGTGGAAATTAGTTTTTCAACCATTGTACGCGCATACGAGAATAATCTTTAGCAAGTAGAGAGTTGCGTTGCTAGTGAAATAAAATATTGACGATTCGCGATATTCCGTTATATCGAGGGTGCGTTAGGTCGTTGAACCTGATATTATTCATTTGTTCAAGCTAATTGAAATAAGTTTCCCATTAGGAATATTTAGGATTAATTTTCAATAAAATTAATTCATCCACCCCGAAAATTACAACTCCGCATTTCATCATTATCAATGATACAGTATTTACAAATGGAATATTTACTTACGACATTCGGCAATAATGCGGCCTGACAAGCTCATCCTAACGTTATCATAAACAAGTGATAAGATGTTGTCAGAAATTAATCCAGATCGATCGTCCCCGACTACTTTGTCATCCTTTTCCGCACAACACTATTATACGTTACTCGACTACGGAAAATCGTGCCAATATAAATATGCAGATACGGCAATTCGCACGCGAAATTGCATAAAAAGAAGCTGTTTCGAATAGACGGTGTACGTGGTTCAATAACAATGAATCGATTGTTTGGAAAGTCATGGTAAAAAACATTAGCACGTCAAGAGATGCGTTTTATTTAGTAATTTCAGTACACGCGTACTCCTGTAAGAGATATTAGCGGTCGTGTAAGTATAGGGAGAACTTGCTTTATGTACATAAAGCACATTATGGCGCACGTAAATGGTGAAGTTGTAGTTGCTGCAAGAAACACATAGCATAAAAATAAAAGAGGAAAATGCCTTATTTACGTGGGCAGACGTTTGAAGCCGAGCTCCAGCTCGGGAAGAATAAGAAATAAAGCATAAAGTAATGTAAATCGAAGGCTTTTCTTAAATTCGCACGGATTACTTTCGTGAAACTTTGATTGGACACGGGTAGCGGCCGGGCGACTAATCAAATATTTATAAACTCGCAGCTGCAAACTACTGGAGGATGCGCAACCCATTCAGCGGTCGAGGCACACTGAGCGCCAAGATATTCTCATCGATTTTTCCCAAACTAATCGGCCATCCTAAAACTACCGGACGATAACCCAGACTCGGTTAAGCATTCACGGTTTCTCTGCATCCTATATACGACTTAACCTACAGCCATTGCGCGATAAGAGGAGAGAAGACGCGAGGTAAGACGTCAGAGATGTTTCGTTTACAGCATGCGGATCGTGTCCGTCGTACCAGAGCGACAGAATCGAGTAAAACGCCCAAAAGCTGTACGACTACTTTCTCCCATCTCTCTGTCACCACATTGTAGATCTTGGGCTTGGACGCGTTGTCCCAATGCCACCCTGAAAGGAATAGCGAGCGCCAAATCCACCGGGACAGCAAAATATAGATAAATACACAATGTGTGCGTGCGTGTGAGTGCGTGTTCAAGAGAGAGAGAGAGAGAGAGAGAGAAATTCCAACGAGAGAATTTACGGTACTACGCGTGAGAGCTCGATTCGTTAATACCAGAGAACATTTTGCCAACGAAGAGCTCGAGCGACAATGGTAGTTTTTGTTAAAGCACGGGGATTAGCGCGAAGGATATCGTTGTGCGAATAAGAACGTATGCGTGTCCCTGTTTTCGAGAGGATATTTGATCGAAAAGGATGGAAGGATTAGTGGATGCGCTAGATTTTTCAACGAGCGAATCGCATTGAACGACAAGAGTTTACTCTCATTCGTATTAAACTTTCGCAAAACATTTAATTAAGCAATAAGTATATCTTCGAAATTACGAGCTCGAAACGAAAATACCACGTAAGTTGTAAAAGACCAAGTATTTTTAATTCAAAATTTTTGAAATGACTTTCATAAAAATACCGGGAGTTAAGTGGACTTGTATTCTGGGTATTTCTTTCTCCTCCTTTCTTTTTGTCTTCTTGGCTTAAAAGCGAAGAAAGGCAAAATGCAGCGCTTTAAAACGAATGCGTTTCATTTTTCTGGAATAACGAGAGAGAACAAGAGGAGAAAGTGGAAGAAGAGAAACGTATTATCTGGACAACAGATATTCATTTTAATAAAAAGCCCCCTCCCACGTATTTAGCATCCGGACAAACGTATATTTGAAAATCCTGACGAAAACATTTTACTCCGTATCTTCTATTTTTTCTTTGCCTCCCATTCCTTTTGTCCAGCCCAAGCTCATATTCATATAAGCATACACTGCGAGTAAAAGATAGATAAATATACAGATTGATAAATACAGATAGATAAATACAGATAGATAGATAGGTAGATAGAGAGAGAGAGAGAGAGAGAGAGAGAGAGAGAGAGAGAGAGAGAGAGAGAGAGAGGGAGAGAGAGCAATGAGAAGGACGTGACGAACGAAGTAAAGCATCTCTGACGTTAGAAATCGCGGTAACGTAAACTTTACATCGTTGTGCTTTCTTTTGCTTATAAACGAACGAAGGGCACAATAAAGGGAGGAAAAGAAAGATAAAGAGTCGCCAATAAAGTAGAATATTCTACATCATCTTTTTTTTATATCTTTCCACGGTCCCCTTCACCCCCTCACTATCGCTCTTCTCCTCCTCACTCTTATGTCTTTTTTTTTTGTGCTCGCATTCGACAGTCGTGCACACACGGCGCTTTGTAACTTTTTTTTTATTATTCGACATCTTGTATGAATTACATGTATTCATGGACCAGCGGGTATATTAAATAATTAACGGTCGTTGTAAAATAGTTGAAAAATAAGGATGAGAAAAGCGCAGACAGCTCCGGTCGAGCAATTCCAAAGCCAATGCTTCATTGGATCATTAAGTCACAGCTTTGTGAAAATACAAATGTTGCGAGTTTTTAGTGCCCTCTCCCCATCCCCCCCCCCAGACTTTCACAATAAATATTGCAAAATAAAATAAAATACGAGACAACTCCCTACCTCCGTATATATAGTCCTTCGCTCTCTATAACACGAAATTAATAGAAAATCATTTTTACTTCCGTCACCAACGTGTCGTGATCGTCAAATGACATCGATTAAATAGCTGATTATAACTACACGATATACGTAATTAGAAATGAAAGTGCAGTTTCTAATGTTGTCTACGCTTGTGTTTACATCGTAAAAATTATCAGAGTAAAAACTACAGCTTACAATAGGGAACTCAAAGTATTAAAGTTTCTAGTGCCTAATTCAAGTTGTCGCATCAAAAGTCGGAATCGAAATTCAATACTGATTTTGCAACTTTGCAACAAACTACCAATATTATCTGCAATATTTTCCAAGTAGAGTAAATAGTAGAGTAAATAAGGAACTATCTGGAGGGAAAAGGCCCACTGACGAACGAGACGCAGAAGCAAAAATAAATAAAGTGTGGTGATACGCTAAGGAAGCGTCGAGGGTAGAAATAAGTCGACGACTTTTCTAAAAAAAAAATAATAAAAAAAATTCCCGTCCTCTCGTGCGAAACCGTTTCAATATAAATGGCAATATAAAGTCGATAGAAAGGCATACTCGCGATTAGGGCACAAAACTCTCCTACGAGGACACGTTTCACTAGCAGCTCGCTGGACGAAATATCCGAGGCGAAATTCAGGGCGCCTCTCTCTACATACGAACCTCATCCTCGAGAAGGGCGATGAGAAACGCGACCGGAAGCCCTTTGGGCGCTGAGCCCGTCGATCGTGGCGCAACCAGGGGATGTCGTTTCTACATTCGATTTATCCTTTGACCATCCAATTATGCCTTTATTGTCGCGATCCTTGCGACGTGTGATCGATGGTCGTATTTTTGCGCGGGTTTATTGGCTTGAAGGGTCGCTTGAGAATAATCACGAGGAAATTTCCAAAAAACGCGAATGTTTGAATTAATTTGCAATGTCCGGTCTATTGCGCACTTGAATTTTAAAGGGATTCGAGTGCCGATAGATTTACAGGATAAGGCGGCGCGCCTCTTGTTGAACGACGAAACCAAGGCCAATTGGTATATGAGTTCGAGGGAAACAGCGGAATTCCCTGTGCATGGATCGTTTGCTGCTGCTCTTTCACATTGACATTCTTGTTTTAAAATCAGATCGTATTGCGTTGGTAGGGGCGGGAGGGCGGGAGGTGGTCTTGTGTTAAGGTACCCAACAATCGCGTCGAATATTTAATAATAGGAAGCTCGGGATCGAGAATGCTTTAGGAAAAAATAAACGAGTGCAAGTGACGAGGACACCGATAGCCTGGCATTACTGATAATGACAAACGTAAATGTATTTTTGATTTCTAACGGGTTAACTCAACGTGCCGTTCTCATGAGTATTTTTCCTATTTCAATATCGCTCGTGCAAAATTCAATTAGATGCAAACATTTTTACAATCGCATTCGACAATCTTATTTGAATTCCAGCCTAATAATGACACTTGTGCATAATACTAATACAAGTTTATGGTTACGCGTGCGCGAGTGCGTGCGCGTATAAAGTTGCAAACGTCATCAAATATTACTAATAAAATGATATAAAATAATTTTACATAATGTCGTTGGTAATTTTCACTATCAAAGTATAACGACATTACTTTTTCGTACTCAATACTTTTAGTATTTTAATAACAAAATGTAAAAGTTCGATAGCAACTATAAATTCAAGCACTTATAAAAAATATTACGTTATTGAAATTTACAATAACTAATTATAATTATAAATAAATCAATTACATTTTAACAAAGATTAGATTTAATCACAAATTCAGGATTACTGATTATAAATCAACTATTAAAATAATAATTAAATGCTAATATAATTATTAAGTATTATTAAGTTTTAAGGATAAAATTCATATTTCAAAAATATCATCAAGAATTACGATATATCACTTTAATTTTTAATAATAAATAATTAACCACTTGATTAATCAAAGCGATATTAACAATTTCTTAAAGTATAATAATAAAGAAACGGACAGAAATAATACACAATATAGATTATCAATATTTTAAAAATATAATTTTTGTCTATCGATGATCCTTTTCTCCTCCTTCCAATTATTCGCATTTGTTTAAATAATGAATTCGTTAAAATAATCATCATGTAATTACCTAATACACACAATATATATATATATAGTTACATATATACATACATATACAGATACATATATAGTTATATATATACATGTATAGTTAATAATCATATGTGATTCTCATCGTAAAAGCAACCAAAGCACATTCGTATTGACAGTGCAGTTTGTTATAATAATTTATCAATGTTCGTCGTACAGAAAGAAGATGTAAGATTATTTATAAATATATAAATCTATTTAACGATTATATTTATATTGATATCAATAAGGTTTGGAGTGTTCAGATGCTAAAAGTGTGTGACCACGTGATAGCAAAATATCCAGCAAAACTTAAAGCGATTGAAACTTTTCCTATTAGGAATACAAAAATTCGAAATTTCAGGTAAGATTTATCAGAGCTCTTGTGAGTATTGGAAAAAATTGAAAATAGTAGGGCTAAAACTTTTAGTTATATAAGAGGCGACAATAAATCTAAATAACCGAGTTTTGTCAGGCTGTTACTGACCAAACCACATAAATGTAAGTCTAAATAAATATTCAATTCATATTATATTGCGCACTTTGAATGTGATTTATCTCAAATTTGTTCCTATTCAAGACGAACGTCTGCTAGAAAATATTGGCCATTGTTGACTTAGGATTTAGCCTTTCAAATTATGTATTCCATAGGAAGACATTAACATGGATTAAGATAAATAAATTTATAATGCGTGAAAATTTGGTAAATGCGCCAGTTAACAGAAAAAGCCGAGGATATTTGATTTTATTTATTTTATGCTAAAGTGCAAATGGTTTATAATGTTTGTGTCAATCTTTATTTCAATGTGACTAGAATATATACAAATTTACAAAGCCAACAATCTAATCCATGAAAAGAAAATCTAAATTTACGACACAACATGGCTTTCCTACTTATTCAGATTCTCTGCAATACATTACCAATACTTTAGAAAGACAAATCCCAGGAAAATCATAATGTTTAGCTCTTAAAAGACAGTTAATATGGCTTTAATTAATTAATTGTGCTTTAATTAAAGTACACGTGTAGAGTTTCAATTTATTTTCTTGGGAAATTGAAAAGTTTCGACAAGACCTTTTTTCATTCGATCGTATCTCAATTATAATTTTATTATATAAATATCTTATAAAGTTTATTATAAGACCGAACGAAGGCGTTATTAAAAGACAGTTTGCATTGGTAAAAACATTCATTGTGAGGCTGAAATATTTATACGACATCGAACGCATATCTATTGTCTTATGTATAACGCCATTCAATAAAAAATTAATCACACCTTTATGTATGATGTATTAAAAATTTTCGACACAATAATAATTGTGCCCTTTGTCATATTTCTCATGAAAACGATGTTATTCAACATCGCGAGAGCGTTTAGTGTAGTAGATTATCATTACGGTCCACCGCAACGCGATAATCATTAGCACTTCGAGCTGACAAAACGTCAGGTCGTATCATAACGACGAGGTGGGATGAATAATTGCCGTCGCCATGGGTGTAACGATAATGCAAACATTCAGCAATAACGGCAATTGATAAGGCGATGTAAAGGCGAATCGAAAAGGCAGCGGGAAACGGACGAAAATAGATGGTATTGTGAGAAATGCAAGCGGAGCGTGACGCGAGGAGGGCCGAGAGTGCATGAAAAGCGCCATAATTAGCGCTTTGCCAGTCGTTAAAGCGCCGAACGATGGTAAAGAGAATAAGATAGAGAGAGAGAGAGAGAGAGAGAGAGAGAGAGAGAGA
>NW_011948426.1:2609342-2614763 GCF_000503995.2 Ceratosolen solmsi marchali | reverse complement strand
GGGGGGGGGGGGGGGGGGGGGGGGAGGTATAGCTCATGATACGGGTCGGGGGGCGGGGGTGCCCGTGGGATGTGAGATGGAGGGGTTGTCTGATAGCGATAGTCAATGAATGATTTACCATGAGACGGGGCCGTCCCTGGGAGCTCCGAGGCTGCCCATCGGCGAGGATTTCGAGGTCGGTGCGCGACGTCGTGGATGAGGCGCGCCTAGTTGCAGCTCCAGCCGAGATTCCTGTCCGCGTGCCTAACGGACTCAAGGGGTGGCGAGTACTCGTCGGGCTGTGGCACGGGCTCGGGCACGGGCTCGGTAGCTCACTCTCACTCTCACTCTCACTCTCACTGGCCGGCGGCTCTCGTGCGCCTCTCCGGTCTCTCGGCCGACGCGAGGGGGCGAACTGCCGCTCCGCGCCGCCGGGACGAAGCTCTAGGTAGACGCGGCTCGAGGGGCGCCGCGACGTCACGGGGTGGGGACGATTGGGTGGCAAGGGCGGGGGGGGGCGATTGGGGTGTGGCGCAGGCGCGTCAGCGGGGAGAGCCGCCCCGCCCCGGGGACGCCGTCGGCGAGTTGCCGATTCCTCGCGCCCGGCCTATCGATCGACCGGGCGAGGACTCGCGGTCAACGCTGCCGCGGGGCCCTCCTCACTACGCAGCCCGACCTTGATTCTTGGACTCGACGAGGGGACTACGACGGTACTCGCGCACACACGCCCCTCCAGCCGCCCCCACACGTGCAGCGCTCCCTTTACTCCACGTCTAGATACATAGATAGATAGATAGATAGATAGATAGATAGATAGATAGATAGATAGATAGATAGATAGATAGATAGATAGATAGATAGATAGATAGATAGATAGATAGATAGATAGATAGATAGATAGATAGATAGATAGATAGATAGATAGATAGATAGATAGATAGATAGATAGATAGATAGATAGATAGATAGATAGATAGATAGATAGATAGATAGATAGATAGATAGATAGATAGATAGATAGATAGATAGATAGATAGATAGATAGATAGATAGATAGATAGATAGATAGATAGATAGATAGATAGATAGATAGATAGATAGATAGATAGATAGATAGATAGATAGATAGATAGATAGATAGATAGATAGATAGATAGATAGATAGATAGATAGATAGATAGATAGATAGATAGATAGATAGATAGATAGATAGATAGATAGATAGATAGATAGATAGATAGATAGATAGATAGATAGATAGATAGATAGATAGATAGATAGATAGATAGATAGATAGATAGAGAGAGAGATAGATAGAGTGATAGATAGATAGAGAGAGAGAGAGAGAGAGAGAGTCTGTATACGCTCGGCGCGATTGCCACTTCCGGGAGGGTGCCGCGAGTGTGGTCCTCCCCAGCCCCCGAGGAAATTCCTCTGGATTAAAGCGTACAAGCGGGCGAGCTTTACTTCCGTAAGATAATGGATTCGCACGTTTGATGGCTTTGGATTGGTTGTAAGACAGGACGCGTTGGTCGGAGGAGAGCAAGCATCGTCCTGGGGCCACCGCGGACTCCGACTGACACCTCGAACTGCCTCGGACGCTAATAGAGCAGAACAGACCGAGCGAGTAGACGCTCGAACTGCAGTATCGGACAATTAGATACGATCGGCGATCGGTACAAAAAATTAACGGCAAATGGTGTTTTGACGCTCGAATTGGCCCTCGTCATTATTCGTTTACGTCATAAATAAGAATCAACCACTTACCTAATACGAAGTAATTTTCAAGTTTAACATTTGCTGTATATTAATTAGGGTTTATGGGATCGATCGAAACCCGTTGCTTATCTCGTTAAGATTCTATATTTCCATGGGAAAATGATCCGTTTAATTTTACAGGTTTAAGCTGGTAAAGTCAAGCTAATATTCTTGCCGCACTATCCGCGTGATTTTAAATTAAAATTTTATTGAAACTCGAGGTTGAGTACCCACGCTGCCCTACGTACATCTAAAAATGTGCTTTCCAAACTGCCGCTTCTATCTTTTTCTATCGCATATAAATTGAAAGGAAGTAAATAGTGCTTTATGCATTTATTTATTAAGTGGAGAAGCGCGCCAATGGGGAAAAAGAGGGGAATATGTAATAGAAAGTTAAGAAAGTTACTAAAAAATTGTTAATAAATTGTTTATTTTCATAACATAATAAATAATAACGACTTGATTGCTTAATGTATATATATATATATATATAAATGTACGTATCTTTGAAATGAAACCGAGCGATTAAGCTTAAAGGTGGGTGGCATTATGTTATAACGAGTGATGATGTGTAATGATAATAACAAGGTATATAATTGTATAATGATAATAATATCAAGTACACTGTAGAAAACGAAAATTCTGGAATTTGTATGGGAATTTATAGGGTCGTATTCGAAAAAGCTTCCCTTAACTGGCGTCCATTTATATCGCGAAAATATATTCAGCAAAAATTTGCGTACCTTAATATTTTTGGTGAGATAAAATGTAGAATTATGTCACGAGTCATGATTTAAAATCTTGCTGTGCGTGTAGTTAGGTGCGGGGGTGTGGGTAGATGGGGAACTTTTACAAAATATTGGCAATCCGAGGGAAAATTGAGTAGCACCTCGGCGAGAAAGTAAATAAATTACAGCACGGTAATGCTGAATTCATTAAAATCATCGCAACGAGTGTCGGGCCAAATAAAGGAGAGAGTAGCGGTCCGAGGTGATGAGAAAATATGAAAATACGAAAAGACAGTTTTATGTAAGGCTCGTCGCTTTCCTATATCACACCATTCGCCCTCCCAACGGAATATCAATTTATCTTTCGCACATAGCTTTTGCACCCTCTCTAATTTCGAGCTCGGTGGAGCTTGGAAAATTCGCAGTGCCATTCGTACCGGATTTTTATTTCTCTTCAAGCCATTATCTCCATGTTTCTCTCTCTCTCTCTCGCGCGCGCGCGCGTATGTGTGTCTGCACGTAGGCTGCAGCTCTCGCTTTCACCAACGCTCTCTTACTTCCTCCACCTCCACAAGTATGTACTACTTCTCCGTGTTTACTCACTCTCTCCTTTCTCGGGCTTTACTCTCCTATCTATTTGATTAATTGAACGGGAGGGGGAACGGGGAACGGTGGATGAGGGTGGGGGTGGGGGGCTCTAGATCGGTGTACGTATTTTCAGCATTTACAAAATAATTAATTATACCCTCGATATATTAACTTGTAAGGAGCAGTCGTCTCCTTAATGTCACAACTATAAAGTAATAGATGAAATGCGAAGAGATTTAAATAATTTTATAATATATTAATTATGGGATGGACGTTGGATCTAACTTGAATTCGTTGCAAATGAAACGCAATACAATACAATACAATATCAAGTGAAAAACTTATATTTTCAAGTACAGCCGAGAGTTGAAGATGATATTTGACTCGTGTTTTATTTATTCGTGTTTTACCAAATATAGGAAGAAAAGACTGGATGTTGAATTTTTGGGACAAAATGTTTTGACAAAATAGAGGCAATAATCATTCACTAGTCGCTACAGCATAAATTTTTTTATACACGTGAATATTTTTGTAAATGTTTGCAGCTTACACAATAAACTTTTCAAGCTCTTTCAATTAGTTATTAGCTTATGTTACTACGAATCCCTTGCAATTAATTATCTATCGATGAAATTTCACTTTTCCTTAAAGAAATTCCTTAGTTAATACTTACTATTCCATAATCTTGCATTATTAATGAACCAAATCTATAACTATGCAATTCAATAACGTTAATTTCAGTATAAAAATATTATTATCGAGTGTTTTATTATTATAATATTCTTATAATTAAATTGCAACAATCCATATAATCAATCGTCTTGATAATTCATAAATATATTTTCAAGCAATAATTATATAAAGCTAGAAAGTTTTCATTCGGTCACACATCTAATAATAAACATAAAATTATGTGAAAAAATAGCAAATTAGGTACGGACTATAAAAAAGATGGAAAAGCAGAGAGAGAGAGAGAGAGAGAGAGAGTGAGTGACTTTTAACATTAAGATAATGGATTAATGGATTAATTTCGTAAATTTGAAGTGTATCGCCGTCTTAAATTAATTTTGCAATTTTAACAATACGATGCACGACCAATAAAAATATATTTAAAAAAATAAAAACAGGACTTTCTAACTATATAATCTTCAGGTTCTATTAAACGTATTAAGGGGAAACCCTTAATCTCGTTACAAATTTCACTTCCGACGTGAAAATCGATCGAGCAATTTCAAACAACAGCTACATAGTTATTAAGACATTTGGGAATCAAGTGAAATACTTTTAAGAGACAATGAATTCTCGATTAGTAAATAAAATAGCGAATGCGCCAATCGTAAATTTCAAAATTTAATGAAATTGAAAATCCAGTGGCCCCGATAGTTCATTCTCGAATGATATTTTCTTGAGAAGCGTCGAAAGTTTGCATTTTACTTGACTAATTGCGGAATGCTGATATTTTAAAAATACCACTTTAAGCGGACAAAGGATAAAGGATTTTCATCGTTGTTTTTTGAACTTTGACCAAAGTCTCGTTGATACGGTGTCGAATAAAAATTCATAATGACCTTAAGAGATGATGCGTGGCTTAAATTTCTTTAAAATTCGTAATCGGCTCTTGCATCATGAAAATATGTCATACAACTTTCAAATTAATCGCATTAAGATCGACGAGGTTACGCGAGTTCAAAGTCTCCATTAAGCGTGCAAAATTGGAGTTGAGAGTTGTAAAGCGATTTCATGAAAATCGGATTTTGTATCACAAATTATTACACCTATTTGCATTCGATCTTATGGATTTATTTCTTTTCGTAAATGCAAAACCAGATGAGATAGATTCTTACTATTTGTATGATTTTCACTTAGACAAATTTCATTTACGCCTACTTTGGATTTTCTACTTTAATTTCTCGGCTTATTTTGCAAATTACCAATGTGTATAAATTTTTTCAAAGCATATTAACTCTCCTTTTTAAAATACTATTGTAGACATCTCGTCGGCTAAGCGCGAGACCGCTCGGATGCTTCAGAACTTTAAAAACTTAATGCACAAAGTTTAAAAGTAGTACAAAGGACGAATTGGGGAGGGGGGGGGGAGAGGAAAAATTTAAATTTCTTAAAATTTAATCGTAAAAATTATTGTTTTACAAAGCTATGCTATTCAGTGTTAATAATTTTCAGGCGCATCTTTTGGTATATATTTTTCAGACAAAAAGTGTTTGTTAAATTTTTCTGGCTTATGTGTCCCCTTACTTAAGGGGGTTCGTTATATCAAGTTTTAACACGCGACATATTATACTAACCGCACATCCATTAATTTCTCTAATTAAAAAAAAAAAAAAAAAAAAAAAAAAAAAAAAAAAAAAAA
>NW_011948426.1:2602393-2609303 GCF_000503995.2 Ceratosolen solmsi marchali | reverse complement strand
CACCTTAAAATTTATTCACAGGGAAATTATTAATTAAATTTCAATTGATCGAATTAAAAACAGCCGAATAATTGTAGCTGTCAAAGTTTCGGGTAATTGAAATCGTAGCGAAATACTTCATCGGTCTCTTTTCATAGTCTGGATAACGTGAGTTGATTTTACACTTTTCCAGCCAAACAGAGCAACAGAGAGAAAAATAGTGAGAAAGAGTACGCGAGCTAGTGAGTGAGTGACGGAAGTAGGAAGGGCCGGAGGAAGAGAGTACGAGTGAAAGATGAGGAGATGGAATGAGAGAAGAAGAGGGTGAGTGCGCGCACTTAAGGGTCACGAGAGACACGCGCCTGCATTTTTTCTTCTTCCCTCGTGCGACCCTCTCTCTCTCTCTCTCTCTCTCTCTCTCTCTCTCTCTCTCTCATCAAGCAGTACAAGATGACGCTTCAATTTGCGTTTGGTTCTCTATCTTACTTTTATTTCACTGCTTTCGTATTGTGTGTGTATATATATATATATATATATACACTTGGTATAACAAGTTTTATGCTGAACTTGTGTAAAAATTTAAGGAAATTTAAAGATCGAATTGATGTCCTTTAATAAATGAATTTCTCATTTAAAAAGATAATTATTCTTATTGTGACTACAACTCGTGTCGTTAGATTATAATTTCTTTATAAAATTTGAAATTTAAGTTGAGTAATGCTTTAAACATATTTAGGTATTTATTAATAATTATTTTAATTATTTAATTCTGAAAAACGCGTGGGAGATAATAATATTTATTTTCTATTTGACGATTTTATTCTTATAAAATGAGCTGATATAAGATCTACTAGCGTCGTGATGAAATTTACATTTTGAATCATTACTTTTTTTTATAAACCTATGCTGAAATTTGTTCAAACGATTCGCATAATTAAATTATTCATTTTTAATGAATAATAAATTCGCATAGCGTGAAAAATCATTTACTAACAACTTAAAAATTTTACTTCCTTTTAAGGCCACATTTGCAAAAAAATTAAAGCCAACTATTATTATTGGGCTTACAACGGAACGCATGTAAAACTATTACTGAAAATGCTGATATTATGTTAAAAAAAAAAATTAATAAATAAATAAATAATCAGCAAATTTGTTTCAATAACATTTCAAACTTTCTTTCTCAAATCTCAATTAAATTTAGATTATAACGAGGATATCATATTATTGATTTTTAATAATAATATAGACCAATATGCTTATCGAACAAACTTATTATATGTCATATAATAATTGTGTATGTTGTATTGATATAAATTAAATTAATAAGAAACAAAGTAAAAAAAGTACTTTACAGTTAAAAAAAAAAAAGTGAATTTATTCGTTATTTTAAGAAGTAGATTGTCTTTTACAATTGATTTATGCACAATTACTTTATATATTCATTACAATTGGAATTATTTTCATTCGGATTGTTTATCGAGATTCATACATGAAAATATTCTAACATTACAAACGTACAACCGAACGTATCTGTTGTTTTTTTTTTTGTTTTTTTTTTTTTTAAATTTAGACTGTTCGCGAGAATTCGTTTAAAAGTTGATTCCAAAAACATTGATGGAATTTAGTTTAATCGAACATTAAGTAAATAAATAATTAAAAAATTAATTCCTTTCCCAATCGTAAAAATACACGCTTTCATAAATTAATATAAATCTTCATAAATCTATAAAATGCATTTTTACTTACGTTTTAAAAACACCTATCAACACATATTTATATTTTCTTTTTTCAAGCCAAATAAGCATTCGTGATAGAAAGGAAAAAACTTAACTTCAGGACTTATTTAAGCGTTTTAGAAGTTGTTATTGATAGCAAGAAAAAAGAAAGAATGGAAAAAGAGACAGAGATCTTCAATCTCATTCTCCTAATAGTTTATAAATCCAACGATTAATGTGTAAATTGATCGAGTCCTGATCTAATACTCCCAATCAATTTCGAATTTTCATTACACAAAGATGGAAGAGTGGAATATACGTATCTTTCAGCACACGATCTTACGTGCTTTGAATATTCTATACTCTTTAATAAAATGCTTCGAAGTTAATATTTCGACAATAAAAAAGCATTTGATTTTTTACAAAAATTGGTAAAACTGCTCTGTAAAGTAATTATAGTAGAATACCTTGAGCTCTGAACTTATAGAGATGCACGAGGCAAGTGAATTACGTGAAAGATTTGTCGTTTTCGCCGGATAAAGAGTACGTACAGACACATAAGAATGACAAAAATGCGTTCCCCCATTACTCCGATTTACTCGCAATCTTACCCCCCGTAGCTGCTGCCCTCGGCTCAATCAACCTCGATTAGCTCGAATATCCTTCATTTTTACCCGATGACTCTAGCTTCTCCGACCATCACCGAAAAGAATTGATTTTCAAGTCAATTGCACTATAACATCGAGGGACCAATAATCGTTGTCTCGCACCGTCATTGCGAGATCATTATTAAAAAGATACTTTTTCAATAATATGGTTGCTCGCTTATTTAGGCCTGCGAATCTTGCGTGAATTTGCCTTTGACTTTACCGAATCCTGCAAGTAAAACATTTAGGCCGATTAGTTGTGCTTACGCGTATCGCGCGAGTCTGATAATAAATTTCTTCACTTAATGTTTACGTAAATAATAGTGAATCTCAATTTTATGAATAATACTTAATTACTGGTACACAATTACTGGTGTGACATTAAAAACATTGAAATTATAGTAGATCGTTATAGTAGATTTCATCCCCATTGTGATCTTTCGTCGATTAATGCAAGAATATTGTAGGAATGAATTCCCCAAGATTTAATGTCAATTAATCTCTAATGATTTTAAAGAGAAAATTGTCCACAGCTCAGTAAATTTGTTTTTTTTTTTTTTTGTTTTATTTTTGTTTGTTTGTTCATATTTGAAAGTATATTATATAATGCCTAATTGCGTTAATGATTCGAATTCGAATCATAATTATTAGAAAAGCAAATGTCGTAGCTTAATGTTAGCAAAAAATCAAAGCATTTCATGAGACAGATTAAATAAAACGGTTAACAATTATTTATTTTAGTTATTTGGAAAAGGAAAAAAATAAGAAGAGTAATAAAGCAGATTTTATGAGCCAATGATATTCGTATAATAATGTGCTAAGGATATATTAATGGAAATTATCATCATAACATAAAAGATGTTTATAAAAAATTATGAAAGAGTAGATTTTTATTTTATAAGGATCAATGGGAATTTATTTAAGGATAAAGTGTAATGAGGTAGGAAACAAATTTTTTTTTTTTTTTTTTTTAAAAGATATAGTTTATTTGTATCACACGAAACTATTTATGTCTTTTTGTTTTAATAATTTTTTGTAGCAACGACATCAAGTCGAGCCTTACTTACATTATTTTCAATTAGATATTAACTTTTTAAAATAACATACATTTATCACAACAGATACGACGCAAAATTTTCTTAAATTTTCTGGAGCAAAATTTAATTTTATAATAGCGAAAATGACACAATTTATTTTTCCACTTAATTTTCACTCCAAAATAAATACATAGTACAGATAATTATTTCATTACATTAGGAATAAAAATTCGCATTAACTAAGATTTGAAGGAAGCAAATAATAATTCACACACTTCCCATTGAAAATGAATATTCATGAATCGTGAACATTTTGAGATTAGCAATTTTCATCTTCATTCCGTTTAAAAACTCTGCGTCGGTCTCAACTTTCTTCAATAGGATCGATACTAATTAAATAACTTTAAAATAAATGTGTTTGGCAAAACAAATATTTACAATGTAGTAATTTCATCGAATCCTTAAGTGCTGGTAAAAGAATATCGACGGAAAGGAATGAGGCCAGAGTGATGCTTTGATAAAAAAAAAAAATTTCAGATCATACAAAGGCATTTACGCAATTACTTTCGAGCACTCGCATGCAAGAAGGACGAATATATATGATTAAAATGACGTCCAATAACATTTCGCCTCGTGAAAATTCAATTCTAAAATATACCTATCTATATATATATATATATATATATATATATATATATATATATATATATATATATATATACGGTTTGTCATGTGAATAAATGAATGCATTGCATTTGGTGCGTATTCAGTAAATATCTGTATATATTTATTTATTTATTTATTCATGTGACAAATCTTATTACTACGTATTAAACTTCTCTGTATTACTACGAACTGAACTATTGATTTTTATCAACAACTTATTAGAAACTCGTCGTATTATTTATAAATAACATAAAAGAAAAAAGTAAAGAAATATATTACAAGAATGGCTCAACGATGCTAAAAATCTATATTTGGTAAGAAAGTTTCCTCGACTTTAACAATGTACATAGTCAAAAATGTTCAACTTTCATAAACGATTGATTAACACCTTTTCGGTTTATCGACACTTTTTGGCGATTAAGCAGGTACCACGCCAATAACGCGTATATGTTCGCAAAATCTGATTTTTTTTTTTTTTTAACATTTTCCCGGTTTTGTGAAGACGTATTTGCTGATCTTGAAGTCGGAAATCCTTGATTATAAGCTTAACATTACGGTGGTTCATATTGTCTGAATAACAAATGCCTAGGACAACAGATATGGAAATATACTTTCTCTTTATATTTGTCATTTGCCATCTTATTTTCCTTTTAAATAACAGCTTACATTGTAATTTCAAATTGAAATCGCAAGTTATCGTTATTGATAACTTGGCATAGGCTAAAAATATTTTCAAATTCGGGAAATGTTACGTGAAATTAATCACTTCTTTGAACTCTCAGTACATTTATTTAGACGCAATCGAGCATTATTTTTTTTTGCCCCTTCTTTTTTCTCTTTTCATTTCTTTTCTTTTCTTTTTTGTCTGTGTCAAGAGCTTTCGAGCTTAATTCCTCTAATATAGTGTATCGCATAGGTAAGAAAACGTTACATTGAACATAGGAATCGCGTAAAAATGAAATCCGATCCTTCTCTCTCATTTCCCTATTTCTTTCTTCATTCCAATGCAGAAAACAACTTAAAATACGTTTGTTACCCTCTAAAATTTTACACAAAAACAACAATTTTGTTAATAATTCTCCTTAAATAGCTTATAATTAATTTAAAATTGCTTGGACAATTAAAAAAAAAGGTATATTATATTTTATTTCCTTATCTTCGTAAATATATTAGAAATTTTTTTCTTGAAAATTTCAATTTAAAAACAACAATCGAATACCTTATGTGTTTTTTGTGATAATTTTAATAATATTAAAAGTAAAATATAGTCGAGATAGATTAAAATGTAAAGATTTGCACATAAATTTTTATCAGAAACATTGAAAAAATATAAACGAAAATACAATACGTGAATGAATAACAGCATTATCTCGTATAATTTTATAATTACTGATAATTAAATAAATCCGTATTTAAAAAAAAAAAATTTTTTTCCCTGATTGATTGAATGTTTGTTTGTTTGTTTTTTTTTTTTTTTTTTAAGGAAAATTATAATGCAGTCGACGAGATTTATCGGCACCTTTATTTTCTTGCAAAATGAACTCAAGAGCCGAATATCTTTTGGACTCGTGACTGCATTGATTAGTCGACTTTCTGAGGTAGACAAGTATATTTCTCCAAAAAGCCTTTTATAGCCTCGAAGCGATTCAAAACGCTAAACAGGGAGGATCGTAAGATTTCGTTTTGATTCACAAAACTGACTTATTATGTAGATAATAAGAGACAACAACGTCTTCCGTCATTGCTAGCTGCCGTACATTTTCCCATTAGATCCTTCGGAGACAATAATTACAAACTCACTAAAACTCACTGGGGTACGCTCTCCATACTCTTTTAGATCTATCTTTTGTGATTAAATATAAAAAGCACGTCCGTTATCGATCAAGGTACTCTTTCGTTTAAGTTATTTAAGCATTTTACCGATCTCCTTTATCATTAATTATTTAGTCAATAGATGTGCCAACGCTTATTATTTTATTGCGACTAAAGCACAATATACGTCGATTATCTAATTTTATGAAATCGTCGTAAAGTAAAAACTTCCATACACAAAGATTGTCCTAAGAATAAAGTGATAATAATTAATAATTACTTTTTCTAACTGGACTACTCGTTAATTTAAAATAATTTCAATGAAATTTGATAATATAGCTACCATTTTATATCACTTGATCGATAACACTTGGCACGTGATCGTCACAATATAAACGTCATATTTAAATCTTACATTAATATAAATTTCCTCAACATGTCGGCAAAAATACCCAATTCGATCATAATCGGTAGCCACACGCGCTCGGTGTACTTATTATTACTGGTAGCACGAATTAAAGTACTCCCCGAGGATCATGGGCATATTTAATTTATCTAAAGGTAACTTATTCGGTCGCATGAAGCTTCAAAATTTTCACGTCCTATGCATTTCTTACCATTATTGACGCTCTCATTTACTTATTTGAACGAAGCGATACGATGCGAACTTGCTTTCCTCGCGCTAAAGTGCAATAATAATACAATTTATCATTTAAAAAATTAACTTACGTCTTTTGCCTGTATTTGTCGACAGGATCGAAGTGGCCAGCTCTCCGATTCACGCCTCCGTAATGACAAAAGCAATACATTATTTCCACAACGGTAACACATGAAAAAGTGCACGCGAGAAACGACTACTTAGAATTTATCAAATCATTCGTTTTTCTTCTGCATTTATTACTCGAGTTATTATTTGCTACTAAAAGATATTTTGTCCTCTATACTTTGTTGCATAGCACATGTGTAATGATACATGCATACATAATATATATATATATATATATATATATATATATATATATATATATATATATATATATATATAGAGAGA
>NW_011948426.1:2596152-2602118 GCF_000503995.2 Ceratosolen solmsi marchali | reverse complement strand
AGAGAGAGAGAGAGAGAGAGAGAGAGAGAGAGAAAGAGAGAGAGAGAGAGAGAGAGAGTGAAAACGGAATACTGCGTAGGAAACTTGGTGGATCGAATTGGAATTAAACCAGTGGAGCGCCATTGTCATTGTCCATGTCTTCGACCGTAATGTACAGACCCTCTTCCTCGTACGTCGACTCGTGTTTCGCCAAAACTTTCAGCAATGGACGCAACTTCATCCACCACTGATAATTCGGGATTCTGTGCCTGCAAAGTCAAATATAGTTTTAAATATTATTTCATCGAATGAGCATTGTAAATAATTATTATTACTCCAGCACGAAAGAAGTATTGTTTGTGCATTATAATAATCTCCTTTGATAATTTAAATGTCGAATGCAAAGAAGTTAGGATAAGACTAACAACAACGTTGATATTAATAATAATTGTAATTAATAATAATTTAATATTAAAATATTAATTGAGTTACATTTATTATTTGTTTAAAGACAGGTGTGATCGATTTGTGTAGACTTTTTCAACAGTTGGATAAGAATATTTCCAAAGATTATGTTAATACCTATATTTTCATATGGTATTATCAACTTTCATAATCATTAAAGCATTTAATGTTTAAGTACAATTGATGCTCGACGGTGATGTAATGGAAACTTACTCGAAATCGGTATTGTCAATTAGCTTGGCAAAAGGTGTGTATCTGTATTGACGTCTTACGATACCCAGCATAACGGCACTTTCCGGCGTATTCGAAATCGTTTGCCCATCGGCCATCGTATTTTTCTTTAGCTGTTCGGTAAACCATTCCACACTCTTCGCTGCCATTTTCGTACCTTTTTTACAAATTGAAAAATTAGAGGAGACGAGCGGGCGGGCGAGCGAGCACAAGCTTACATCGGATAAATAAAAAACTTTTCATTCAGCTAGTGAGCTTAAAGTATATATACCCACCCAAATTGCGATCGAAGGGGGTGGGTGATCCACCCTGCTGCATATGCCCGATAATGTTCATTCTACAGCTGAACAAGCCCTTGCCCTCCTCGCTGAACAACCGTTGCATGAACTCGGTGTTATAGTTCGAGTTGGCGCTTTCATTGCGCAGAATAAGGCCGCGCTGCACACCCTCCGACATCTTCGCCGCCATGGCTATTATGTCCTGATTGAGATCCTTAATGTTGAACTTCTCCTCGAAGATGTAAGCGGCGTCGGCACCACCTGCAAGGCCAGCGAGGGTCGCGAGGTAACCGCAGAAGCCGCCCATAGTCTCGATTATGAACACTCGTCGTTTGGTTCCTTGAGCCGATTGTCGAATGCGATCGCAAATCTGTCGTCGAGTTTGGCGAATTATGAGCAATGCTTTTATCTTTTCAATATTTCATGTCGAATGACGTAAACGCAACGACAATCGGCGGATAATCAAAA
This sequence comes from Ceratosolen solmsi marchali, assembly GCF_000503995.2. Classification (NCBI taxonomy): domain Eukaryota; kingdom Metazoa; phylum Arthropoda; class Insecta; order Hymenoptera; family Agaonidae; genus Ceratosolen; species Ceratosolen solmsi. The sequence continues at coordinate 2,600,697 of NW_011948426.1, read as the reverse complement.
GCATCGACAAGAAGTAATTAAATATTATAACGAACTAGCGATGTATGATGATGATTTGTCAATTGCCATTGAGTTTATTAAGAAAAATTGGCACCACTGTCGTTGGTACATGAGATGTTTTTTTTTCTTTCTTTATTTAACTATTTTACAAAACTCAAGCTCATGATTTCAATAAATTAGTTTGATATTGTATTAATACAGACTTTTTTTTATAATTAAAATTTCTTCGTAATTGCATATTATTGCTTTGAAGGAATTATTGTACTAAAATGTATTATATTTGATTCAAATTGTTTATATGCACTTCAAATATATATATATATATATATATATATATATATATATAGACGATGGATTTGTTAATAAATAAAAAAAATTTGTTCATTTCACTTTTACTTCTCTAAAATTCAACCTCAACGTGTACAACATTTACAATTTTACAACGTAAGCTTTATTTCAACAATACGACCTCAATTGCCGTCTGTTTCATTAGAAGTTCTTTGTTGCTGTTGCTATTGCTGTTGTTGCAAATTTTTAATTTAAAAACATTTTTCAACTCATTTGCATCATTTAATTAAAATTAAAAAAAATAGAATGAAAGGCTTGAATGAAATTATGGCTTAAATTTTGAATGCTTAAATTTGTTATGTATTTCTTTCATGCATCACGTCAAAAGATCTTTCTTTTTCTTATTATTTGTTTTTCATTTAATTTTGATAAATTTTATACAGAATAAAAAACTTACCTCTGTTATTTCATTTAACGCTGTATCGCAACCCAAAGAAAACTCTGTTCCAGGAACATTGTTACTAATAGTGGCAGGAATCATGGCAATCGGAATACGAAACTCGGGAAACTGATCTCTCGCATTGTAGAAACTAAGGGCAGTTTGGAATCCCTTAAATAAAAAATTCCTTACATTATTACGAAATATACATATATATGGGTGAAAATTACAATCAATTCGTTTTGTAAATTATGTGGATTGGATTTGTCAATTAGAATGATATTTCTATACTATTTACAAATGTTTAAATAATCATAAAGTGATTTTTCTAAAAACTATTCGTTCAAAATGTAAGCTTAAGATGTTATTTTGACTAACTCTCGAGTAACTTCGGCTTAATATAATTAAAAAAAAAATTTTTTATCCATACCAAGAAGCTCGGCGAATTTATATTTTATAATGTTTAGTCCAACTCCATTACTTTGTAATATTTAGACTCACTACTATTGCGTCATAATCTTACTATGGATTTGAAATGGATAAATTACCTCGAAACCTCCGATAATTAGCAGAGCCTGAATTCCGAATTGTTTTAACTTTTGCGCTATTTGAGGTAGTTGTTCGTCCTTTGGTGGGGCTCTTTTCGTACCGAGGTAAGCGCCACCCTGGCCAACCCATCCGGTCACCGACGGCCAATCCATAAACCTGAATTTTCCATTTGCCAGCCCGGGAACTCCATCCATGATACCGTATACCTAAAACGTATGAAGCAAACGAATTTATAAATTATCCTTCCGCTCATTGTTCACAGCGCGGCTTTACGCGCCAACATGTTCCCCATAATTATAACGTAGAATTTCATAAATCTTAATAATAATTCTCTGTCGCAATCACGCGATCGAATAAATTACGTTCGAGCAAATTCGGGATTTATCTTCCAACATCATCGGCATTATCGTTTTTCTAATAGTTCCTCGACTTCTTTTTCCCCAAGCGAACATACGATTCTTTTAATGTAGCAAAAAGCTCAATAACGTTACTTCGTTTGAAGAACAAAAGGCATAATACGACCGCAAATCGGTAACTAATTTCAACATTAACAGTTAACGTCATGTTTAATGGAAGTGCCTGTCGCTCGGGATTACAGTCGCCAGCGTTGCGTTAAGTGTAAATGGATGCATTAAGAGTTACGACACATCTTAAAGTTGAGATAAAACAAAAACAAATTCAAAAAAAAGGAAAAAAAAAGAAAAAAAAAAAAGAAAAAAAAGAAAATAAAACGGCTTGCAAGTGCTACGTACCTTATCTCCTCGGTAAATGCAATTCCTCACGAAAGAACGAACAGCCGCATTCATACCACAGGAGGGCGATCCAACGTGCATCACCGCTAACGTATAATGATCCTGGAAAAATATATTATTCTAATTTTTAAATTTCAATTACATATGCTTTAAAGCTAAATATCTACGGCACGTGCAGCATCAATTAAATCAGATAAATATGCTATGACATTACAGATATTTATACATTTCAATGGCATTAAAATGCTTTTCGACAAATAACAATTTATATAAGATTTAAATATATCGACGTCATTATAATCGAACGTTATAAAGACTGGACACGACGACTACACAAATGTCAATCACGTTTATTCCCTTGTCCCCCTCCTCCTTCCGAACCCAACCATTATTCAATTAATTGCTCGTAATTTTACAATGTTTATCATAATCAACTTTAATGCGTTAAAGGGGCAGAGTGTGGTAACTGATAGATGAAAATTTAATGTTTCTTCATTCATACACGCATCAAGTATGATTTCAAATCAATATTCCCATCCTTTACTACATAAAATTAATAATACGCGAAATTTAACTTCGCCGTATACAACGTTTTACTGTAAGCAGCATAGAATTTAAATATTAAAAGGTTTAAAAATAACACTCAATGTTTAAACGTCCAAGTATCTAATGCCATTTTCACTAAATATACTTAATACTATAAACCAATAAATAAATATTTTGACGCTCCTAAAGCATCTTAGTAACGTACATTAACCAACAGAGTTTATATGAAAACATAATTATAAAATTTTTGATAAAAAAATACGATAAAAAGTACATCCAAAAAGTTTTCTTAAAATTAACATTATAAACACTTTTTTCTGTACAATGCAAAATTGTGCTATTAATTACGACGGAAAAAAGAAAAAAAAAGAAAAAAAAAACAAAAATTTGGTGACGATAATATCATGTATAGAAAAAATTTGGCACAAGTTGTTTGTAGCCTATTATTTATTTTCAATAATAACACAAAGGCTTTTTTTTTTTTTTTTTTTTGTCTTAATCAATGTACCTACATAATGCAGTTTAACTCTAGTTATAATTAATTATGAACGGACATTATAGGTTTTAATTATAGTGAATTTTAAATGCTGATTACTTACTTGACCGCACATCGTGTATTGCTATCGTAAGGCATTTTCAAGAAAAAAAAAAAAAAAACAAAAGAGAATCAGTAAATGAATACTAATTTATTATTTACTAATTATTTGTGTTTACGTTTATTAAAATTGGAATATTATTCTAAAATTCGATTTAAAATAATATTCGAGAAACGATAGATTTACCTTAGTTAATACGGGATGATCTCCCTCCTGAAGCATTATCAAAGCAAATATGTGCATGTCATAATTAAAAAATATTCTTCGACTTACTCTACTTCGGTTTATATATGCATACATCTACAGATTTCATATAAGATTAATTAAAAATTAATTTAAAAGGTCATCTCTATGATAAATATAAAATTAATTTCTATACTTATATATAAACCTGTAGCTAAGCTTCTTCATTAACATTTAATGTATTATTTTACCTTGATTGTGCCAGCCTCGACAGGAGCCTTCAAGCGCGTCAACATTTTATAGGTATTCAAATTCCGTACGAAACCCCTATAAAAATTATAATAATCATCATTAGCAACAATCCATAAAAACATTCGATTCGATCTTTATTTGCAACTAATTGTCCATTCGCTTTTCATTCTATGGATTTTTCGTTTGTTATGGATTAATCGTGTGTTCAATCATTTGCTCCTTTCTTCAATTTTTTTTCTTTCTTTCATTCATTCTTTCATTCTTTCTTTCTTTCTTTCATTATTTCTTTATTTCTTTCGCTATTTTGCACAGGACATTTACGCAAATACAATATTTCACTCTACGAACTGCAATAATTTCGCAAAATGACCTTTCATTGTTAATATACGTATTCACGAATGGCATAACTTACTTTCCACGAAGCTGCACCGCAAGATCCCAATTTTTATCGGCCATGGCTTGCGCAACGGCTTTCGTTCGTCGCACACATTCCATCAGTGGCAATCGTACAGCCTGATTACCATCCAATGTAACTACGCAGGCTTCCGTTTCCGGTGTGGCTTCCACCAATGCCATCACGGCTTCCGCGCCCATTCGACAGCCCTACAATGTATGTACGAGTACTTTTATGAAAAATTCGTCGCATTAATCGCATCCGTTTAATCCACGGGTTGTGTTGTATTGATAATGATAACGATAATGATGATTTATATTTAAATCGATTCATTTGATCGGGCGTATGATATTTCATGAATTTGATATGTCGACGTTAAAAGAAAAGTGCTGGTGGAAAGAAGGGTGGGTAAAAAGGGGGACCGAACGCATTAATTGCCACCACGAGATATATGATAAATATATTATTTAGACTTGGGATCGCTGGACTCTGTCCGATTTAGCTACAAAAAAATTGTATTTAAAGCTTAATCGAAAGTCCAATCGG
>NW_011948426.1:2594958-2596142 GCF_000503995.2 Ceratosolen solmsi marchali | reverse complement strand
AGTGTCGTTAAGTGCTGTAAAGTACACATTTCATACTAACGAGGACACGATCGAAGGCCGAAGGATTGCCACCTCTCTGAACGTGACCCAGCACCGTGATCCTCGTGTCCTGCTGGAGCTTATCCACCACGACCTCGCGGACCTTCTCCGCAGTGATGGGATCGCCATTTCTGTCCACGGCACCTTCCGCCATAATAATGATGTTTAAACGTTGCCCGGTCAAACGTTCCTGCGTGAAAAAAAAAAAAAAAAAATTCATTCGCAATTGGTTAACGAATTCTAGTCATCCTTTCCGCCTGCTAAATACTGCACTCTTGCAGCACTATAAGCACTAGAAATGATGAAGGTGAAAAAGAAGAAGGAAAGAAGCAACTTCCACCCCATACGATTAATTTAATATCATTGGAAGGACGCGATCGTCGCGGCTCGTTCAACGCGACAATACATCCAGCGTGTCATCCGCGCGATATCATCCAAAGGAAAATGAAAATTTCGATTATTTATATCAAATTTATTTATTTCAAATGCACTGATTTCACAGGCTCGAGGATTTTGCCAATTGACGATGCTCGTAATTTTTACGATGCTAATGGCCGCGCGAGGAATGCCAAACGAATTGAAATTTAGCTTAATTAACGCACTCGTTACAAACGATGATACAAATGATTTACATTTGTGGACCATCACAAGGAACTAACGGGAACATATTCTTTACAATGTGTGAATGCAAAAGAATAGACAAGTCACCTTTATATTGCGCTACGATGCAATTTACAAAAGCCTTCTAAAAGGATTTGCGTGTCTTTATTTTAAAAGCTTCTCACGTATCATAATCGAAAACAATCCAATGGGCGTTCCGAACTTGAACGAATGGAAACGTAAGCGCACTTGTGATGTGCTACACTATGATTAACAAAAGAAAATTGAAAAGAAATTACGGAAACATGGAATAGAGGAAAAATTAAAAAAAATTAAAAAAAAAAGAAAGATACGAGCTACGACGAGTATAATATTGGCAACGTAGCCTCGGCAATCTACGTCTTGTAACTTAATGGCATATTTAAAAAGACATTGCAGTGTTTTAATGAAGGACGTGGGTGGATGGGGATGGGTTGGTGGGGGTGGGGGGGGGGGGTTGCCAGATAGTGATGGGTGTAATGGGGAAGTCGGGAAGATAGAGAAAG
>NW_011948426.1:2577061-2594872 GCF_000503995.2 Ceratosolen solmsi marchali | reverse complement strand
AAAAAAAAAAAAAAAAAAAAAATAAAAAGGTGTTTAGCGAACCTGCATCAACTTTTTGCAGAGCTTGTTTGGCCAATCCTGCTCCGGTGGCCATTCCGGGATGAATACATAGTCAGCTTCGCTACATATAGCCGCCACTAGAGCCAGATAGCTGCAATTTTAAATGCAAACTCAATGAAAGCGCGCCAACGCCTACTGCTTTATGCTTGCTACATTCGCTATAGTAAAGTGCCGAAGGAGAAATCAGCAATTATGGTTCGAGAACAGGAAACTTATAGGATTAATACGTATTTAGGCCATATTTGCTAAGCTTCGCGAGCGTAGCGGCGACTAATGTACGTGATTGCATGCACGTGTGCATAATTTAGGGGATTAGGGGATTAGAGGATGGGGGGGGGGGGTACGGAGACCTCAACACCTCCCGCCCATTCGACTCCACCCCCCATCCCAAATAAAGCTTAGTGCCAGGTAGCAGGTACTAGTCCCTGTCCTACCAATGAGACGAGCACGGGCAGTTTAACGAGCTCATTTAATTCTGATCGACTGACTCGTCATAGGGCACAGAATATAATGCGGAGAATTGGAGGAAAACTGGATAATTAGCCATTACGGAGAGTATAACGATAAGGATATAACGTGACGATAATAATTGTTATCATAACGATAATAGTATAACAATTAGCGACAACAGATGGTAAATAGTGAAAAATATCAACTTGTAACGATTGTGCATATATCGTGACTTTCTCCACTTTGATTAGTCGGCAGTCGGAGGTACTCGATTACCATTGCTACTGTCGCTAATTACTTTATAACGTCATCCTTGCTAATAATTCTACTTTCTAAACAAGACTCAAGCTTATGCGTTAATATTAATAATCGGTTGATCGGGACTAATTGCAAATTCAAGATTAATTTAAAATTCACAACCAAAAAAGGCACACGTACATTTTTCATGACAATTATAAATATAAATCATTTTATGCTTTTTTTTTCTTTTCTTCCAATAACTTTTTTCTTACGCTACACTTACACCTGGACTACACTGTTACGCTATGTAACAGAAGTGTTATTTACATTTATAAATTTGCCATAAATTTCAAGCGTTCATCGCAAATTCATAAATGAAATATCTTAATCGCTTCGAGCTTTTGTATCATCGGTAAGGAAAATAATTAGAGTAAGATGCGTAAGTTAGTTAACATTGAAAAATAAACACAACGACAACTCTCGCACGTGATTCGCAATCATCGTCTACAACGACTTTCACACGATAATTAAATTGGAAGGACAACAAGATAAACGGGTAGGTGGGTTATATATGATTAGAACATTGATAGAAAATAAAATAAATTCGTGTGACATGCCTGCTTCAACTTTTTGCAAAGTCTCTCAGGCCAGTCGATGGGAGGTGGACATTCCGGGCAGAACACATAATCCGCCCCCGCGGCTAAGGCACTCACGATAGCCAGGTACCTATTTGTTTTTTCCCAAAATTGTTTCGCTTTATTAATACGTTTAATCATGCGCTCGTGTTTATCCGTCGAGTCACGCCCAACGCCTACAACCACGTCTATACTATACGCTAAAGAGAAAATTTAATGAGACTTTAGTCTACTATCGTTCATAAAAAAAATTTTGCACTGGCATTGCCATTCCCAATATCGCAATTGACGGTGTCTTATTTTAATCCAATCGTCCATTTTCCAATTCGCCACAATTTATTCAATTGTCCAAAATCACTCGTCACAATTTATCACGGTTATACAAATTTTCATATTAGGCATATGAATTTCAAGCCAAATAGAAATACTGATAGAAGCAGAGGACCCGACGCAATTGCCATTACTTATTAAAACAAAATAGAAAATGGAAAGTCTTCGGCAATGCTTTTTTTTCATGCAAGAGCATAGGACGACGATGAATTGTAAAAAAAAAAAAAAATAAATAAATACGAATAACAACATAATCCTTTGGCAGATTTATGAATTTGGATTAACACATTTAATGCGCAAATTGGCTATACTGCCTTAGATTATTTTGCAAACTAACATTCGCGTACATTATGCAAATATGTAAATAAGTAAATGCAATCGATAATAATCGCCCCATATTTATTTATTCCATTATTCATTCTTACCCGCAATGGCGACCCATGACTTCCATAATAAAGGTGCGCTGATGCGAATAGGCTGTACTGACGATGGCATCGATGCTCTCGATGATCCTGTGTAATGCTGTATCAGTGCCAATCGTCATGTCGGTGCCGCAAAAATCATTATCGATCGAGCCAACCATACCGACGATATGCAGCTGTTGATAGTTTATACACTCGTCGCTCGTGATCTCACCTACGACGAATTCGTTTTTTCGTTTTCATTTCTTTTCCTTCTATTCTTTATTTAATTAAGTATTTATTCATTTTTTTATTGGAGTTTCGTTATGCTCTCTCTCTCTCTCTCTCTCTCTCTCTCTCTCTCTCTCTTATTTCAACGTTGGTGAGCACAAATATTATGAAGGAAAGTGTAGAGTACACCGAGATTTTAAATAATTATTAGAATTATTTGCATCTATTTTTAATACCTTCTACCACTTACTTTATAATATTAAAAAATTTATCCATTAGAATTGCAATATAATATTGAGTTGCGCATTCACTCTATTACCAGCAATTGATCTCGATGAAACATCATTAGCAAAGTGATAATTATGCGATTCAATTCTGATAAAGACGTTAATTGAAATATATATAATAAATAATATATATATATATATATGCGTATGCTACTGTTCATATCACTATCGATTGCGTCATATTTATAAAAAATAATTTCTACAATTCTTTAATAACTTGAAATATTGTAATAAAATATACATAATTGTTTCTGCCTTCTTTGGAATACTTATGTAATAATAGAATTTTTTGACATTACATAGATAAATCACTTTGAGAATATAAATTTTACAGAATTGAATGGCACGTTGTTAGAGCACTTTTGAAATTTAAATTTATAAATATTTGTAAATCTATTAGAAATTGTAATTTGTGGCCATTTTTGAAGGGAGGAAAACTTCTAGTTATTATACTTGTTAAAGGGCTTTCAAACTCAATACAACCTTCTTTGAGCAGTTCTTGCAACAGATCGGACCATTCCTCCTTGAAAAGATTGGCACCAGTGAGAGAACCGTCCCCTCCGATGACGCACAAATTAGATATACCACGTTTAACCAAATTCTTAGCTGCCTTCTTTCTTCCTTCGCGCTCTTTGAAATCCATAGAACGTGCTGAACCAATGACCGTACCACCCTGTAATGAAAATGTTTTTCATCTAATATATGCTAATATGGAAGGCGAATGTATAATCGATGGTAAATTTAAAAATATTTAATATATGCTTCAACTAAAGATATATATACTCTTTTAGAGTCGAAAGTTGCATTGCAACTTTTACGTGACTAATCAATGGCATTATAGGTAACGACTTTACTCTCAAACTACTAAAGTTATCAATTTTTAATGAAAATTACGCCTGACATAAAGAAGAACTAATCTCGACGGTCAAAGTACAAAACTATTTGTCTCCGCCATTAATATACTTACTTAAATCATTCAAACTTACCCGATGGATGATGCAAGAGACTGACGACCAACTGGCCTCGACAAAATTTTCATCGCCATCTACCATTCCTTGGTAACCCTCTCTGATAAAAAAGACTTTACAACCAAGATAAATGCTCATGCGTACAACTGCACGAACCGCTGCGTTCATACCTGAAGAACACGGTACAGTTAATTATGCAACCTCCTATCATTATTAAAATATACATTTACAATAGTTATTTAGTATTAAATGTAAGTTTTCTCGTTATTCCCTCGCCCCTCCGCCACACATAAACATTGTACACCAAAATGAATTTACTACTGCCATAACTTGGAATAGTCTAATGAATTTAACCAATGTGCATTAAAGGACGTATTATTTACATAACAGTGGAAAATTTATCATTTTTCACGATAAGATTACATCATCGTACAAAAATTAACCGCATAAATTGATTCAAAGGTTGGATCGTAAGCTGCTTAAAAAAAAAAAAAGAAATAGCTACATATCGATAATATCGTAAGGGAATGTTAAAGGTACGTACCTTGAGAATCACCACCACTCGTAAATACTGCGAGTCCCTTTCCCCTGTGACTGCCAGGTTTTATAAACCTGTGAACCACTTGTTCCTCGTCCATGATCCCAACTGTCCTTTCAATGTTGCTTTTAACTTATGAGAATCTGTAAAGAAAGCGCCATATCAAATACACACGTAAAACACTATTGATTTAATACGCTTAGAAAACTTAGAAATGCTGAAATGTGTTAGAAAACGCTTAGAAATGTGTTTATAGATAAGAAACAATTCAATAAGCAGCAACCTACATGTTCGCTCGCAACCACTGTTATTTCAAACCCCTATCAAAACGTATCTAAATTTCTACCAAGCCCCCCCCCCCCCCGGGGGGGGGGGGGGCACCACCCAACATCCTCGCACATCGAACACTTAGCCTTCGCACCAATAACAAGTTCAAGGTGCTGATATTGCACGAACCACGAGCCACGCCAGCGGCAAGGCTCAAGGCCGAATCGGCCACGACGAGAGCCATGACGCTTAAGTCCCCTGAGGCGCCGCGCCGCGCCGCGCCAACATTGGAAAACTCACCGGCAAAGGGCCACGACGAGCCAACGACAAAACAACAACTCACCAACGTTAATCCGACGTCCTTGGGCTATCTACGGGTAAGGAGGAGGGGACTGCGGATCAGGACTCGAGCGCCGATCACCAAGTGCGGGCGCAGACTCGCGGCTCTCGCCGCGCGGACCTCTGCCCCCAAGGTGACCTTTGGGTGATTGGCAGGGGCGGCCCCTCCACCTAATCAGCCCCACGACGCCGATGCAAGCAGCGACGTTCCCCCACCAGTCGAACCGGCGATATTCCAAACCTCGAGGACGACGCAGCGCGCCGAGTCTGCGCCCTGACGACCTCAAGCTCATTGGTCCTCCGTAGGCCCGAGCGCCCCTTTCGAAATCATGAAAACCAGGGCTCCGTGCCACAAGTCAGCTACATCACCATCCACACCCTGGCTGTGCTCCATCGCCGTAACTTTTATTACCTCATCCCCGATCGTTTCTCAGCCCTTTGCGCAGAGAGCCGAGGGACACGCATCCCGTGATTTCATTTGAACATACGAATAACTTCACTCTCTCTCTCTCTCTCTCTCTCTCTCTCTCGCTGTCGATTAAGAGCTAATTAAAAGTCTAAGAGATTGGAGAGGAAGTATTTGATATTTGAAAATAATAATAATAGCCCTGGCTCGGTCGGCATTAACGAATATGTGCAAGGAATACGAGATTCTCGATCGGCACGGCAATTGTCGTATGTGCGTGCATTTAATGTAAATCTGCCTGTCGATTTTACCTTATTCGTCGTTTTCAGCAACGTTCCATCGTGTCGACGATGCGGCTTGTTATAAATATAAATGTTTGTACAATGGTCGGCTGTTAAACATAAAATAAAAATAAGCTTCAGTAATGCCGGCTCTCGATGATTGCCGTGAATATTTGTTTTTCGATTAATTTAATTTAATTATATTTAATCCCCGTTATCGCTATTATTACGCTTGGCGAATGACAATAATAGATTATATTATTATAATAATAATGAAATGAGGACGTTTTGGTGATCGATCAAATTAAAATCCATCCTTCTCAATAAGAAAACGATAAGAATTAATTAATTAATTAATTAATAATAATGGTAATTAAGATTACCATTACCCATTACCACATTGAATTGATCAATTTTATATTCCCGTTGACTGTAGTTCATTAATGAAGTTTACAAAATTTATAGTAAACCCGTGAGCAATTACAAGTGCCGATTTATTAGACATCGCTACAATCGGCAAATAATCCCTCCTTTTTCGAATTTCCTTGGAAACCAAGAGCCACTTTTTTCCACGATAATCCATCGAAAAGTTGTAAACGCAAACTTGATCGGGAAAAAATGATGCGTAACTCCATTGCCAATAGACAAAATATCAATATATACAGTATAGATCTTGTCAAATGATAAATTCTTTATAAGCAATCACTTTTAATGAAAATATCGAAGTAAAAATGTTATAATTGTTTAGTAGAAAATTTTATTCTTTCAGAAGCAAAAACAACAATTTGCGATTTTACCGTATTGAAGTTGTCAAGATGTTATTAATTATAACATCGCTCGTTAAATAAATAGTAATATATATTTTACTTTTTTCGAATTATCCAAGAAATACGAGGAATTAGAGAAAATATATCAGGCATTTACCATTAAGATTCATTAATTATATTATTTTTGTGTACGTACTATAAATTAATTTTTTTTTTTTTTATTTACGATTCATTATCGATAGGTTATAGTAATTTGTATAATCGATAGTATTAATGAATTCTGTTCAAAACCTAGCGAATCGTAAAAATAATTGTGTATTTAGATTAAACTTAATGAAAAAGTTTAAAAAATTTTTAAAAATGAAATGTCAACAATGCTTATAATTAATATTCAAATCACTAATTTAATCAAACTCGTTCTTGATCTCCTTATATGACTTCGGTTGATAAAAAATTCAATAAATATTCTTGTGACTCGAAAAAATTGAATAAACTAATACCGATCTAAAGATAAACTCGAAACAAGAATGTTAATCTTCTATGATTTACTTATTCATTTAAATAAATGTGAATTGAGTTATTTATGAACTTGTTTAATCATTTTTATCTACGTATTATATGAAAGATATTTGATATAAAATTTTACTTACCTGTTGTCTGGAACTGTAAGATAGGAAAAAAAAAAATTTTTTTTTCTTATATCTAACGTTAAATTAAAAATGTAATCTATCTATCTATCTATATATATATATATATATATATATATATATATAAACAAAAGGATTTCATGCTGAAATTTCATTGATTAAAAAAAAAAAAAAAAAAAAGGCATAAGCAATCATTTATTCGTAGAGACTCGAAATAAACGTTTTTATATATAAGCTTTCGACAAATTAAAACCTCATAGTCTTATTCGCAGCACTTTACTTTTCAATTTTTTTTTTTTTTTTTTTTTTTTTTTAAAATGATTTAGGAACTCTTATAACTTAAAGGCGAAAAAAACGTGAAAATTCTTTTCCAGAACAACTCCGCTTCGTGCGTTTATCTAATCCGATAATTTTGTTACATGTTCAAAACACGAGTGTTAGCATGTTATTTATATATACATATACGTATATATATATATATATATATATATATATATATACACATGTATGCATTTTTCAGACATTTTATCAGAATTTATTATTTCGTGTAAACGTTTATAATAATAATAATAATAATTATAATTTACAATTACGATGTTTTGACGATGGTTACAAATAGAGAACGTAATTTTTTTTTTTTAAGGACGTGGGTAAAGCGGTGGTGGCCATTTGTTTTCCCCAATTTTCTTTCTTTTTTCTTTTGCTTGTTTGTTTATTTCACTGTCATCCTTTTTATTATTTCGGTTCTTTCATTCTACTATGAATATATCTTTGCTTTAAATCATTTCACGTCTGATCACAATAATAATATATTAGTCATATCTTCGTCTTCGTCGAAAAAAAAGAAGAAAACGAAGAATACAATCAGAAGAAAAAAAAGAATAAACCGAAATCACGCAGCAATTTTAAACTTGCATTAAGTAATAAAAGCACACTCACACACATTTACTTCATTTCCTCCTCTCTTTTTCCAGTTATCTGTGCGCGTCGCTGACAAGGCATCAATTATTTTCAACATACTTCCCAGTCTGTTTTTATTTTAATTTTAAGAAAAAAATTTAGACGGTCCTATGAAGGGGGGAAATTATCAATGGAAGGCATTTTCATTTTCTCAAGATTCATGTACTTGGAAAATTTTTAATTAAAATTTGGCTACAAAATATACGGAGGCTTAAAACGAAAATTTAGGTGAGCGCGCGTGCTTTCGGTAATATGAATATATATATATATATATATATATATATATACATATATATACATATATATATATATATATATGTTTCCATACGAAAAAAGGTCGCAATACAAAAATTTAAACAAAACAAAAAATACGATATTAATCTCGAAGGAAATACGGAAAGAAGTTGGGTACTAAGGAATTCAGAAAGTGAGAGAGAAAGAGGATACTACTTATTTTTAAAATTTTTGGTTTACCTCCACATCGTCACGCGCACTTATAAACAATTATTAAGAGTTGAGAGAACACTTGCTTTATTATTATTATTTTTTTTGTTTTCTTAATTCATAGTTCTTTTATAATGGAGATAGTTTTATAAACATTTCTCGTGGCACTGAACAATGCAAAATAGGCACCTACTCAATGTCAACAATTTCTCCATCCCTTCTTTATTTTAATGATGCATCGATAATGCCAATTAAGGCATAGATCATTTTTCTTGTTTGTGAGCTTTTCCTTTCTATTTTTTTTTTTTTTTTGTCGTGGGAGACAAAAACACCGATACATCGAAAGATATCGATATTACGACAGTGAAATGTTAATTAAAAGTTGAGACTCAAATTACACATGATTATCATTACGATTAACCATCTTCATCTTCTCTCTCTCTCTCTCTCTCTCTCTCTGTTGCTTTTCAATCACGCACGCACGCACATTCGCAAGAATTAGACAGCATGCGCACACGTGGCTTACTTTTTTTTTTATTTTCACATAGAAAAGGTGATCGCCATTTATGTACACATAAACGAATATACATGTACGAATACAGCGAATGACGGAAGATTTTATTTTTTGCTACAATTTTTCACATCCCTTTTCATAATTTTCCCCATGTTTTTTTTTTTAATATTTCTCTTTCTCTCTCTCTCTCTCTCTCCTTCCTCTCGATACAATAAGGATTAATTTCATTAATACGAAATTGGGAAAATACAACTCCCTATGGAAAGAAATGAGTTTTGCGTTTCCCCTTTTTTTTTCACAAAACAATAAATTAAATAATAAAATTTGCAATACTCATTTTTCAACGAAAATATAAAGCGAGGCGAGAAATATTATAAGCTGACGATGGATCCATTACTCATAAATCTAATTATTCTCTGTCCTTCTTTTCATCATTCTCTCTCTCTCTCTCTCTCTCTCTCTCTTTTCTTGCAAAAATGTTATATGTAATGTGTTGAAGAATTTCATCTTAAAAGACACTCAAATTTTGTATTTTTTTTTTCTGGAATTTTAATCTTCCTTATTTTACTTTGTTACTAAAGTAATTACAAAAGTAATAACGACCGCGAGAATAATAACGACAAAGTAAAAATTACATTCCAAGAGGTGTTTCGCTGCCGGGACAATGAAAAGGATCTGAGGTATACGTTTCTTTTCCTTTTTAATGTTTAAAAGCGCGTGTTTAGCGCGGCCTTCGCATGTTCGTATGTGTAAAAATGATTTTTTTTTCTTTCATAATATATATATATATATGTTTTTTGCGTTATGATTTTTTGTTTGCGTAAACGAATGCAATTTTTCAATGCGCGATTATACACTCTTATTTGTATGGGAAAAAAACGAGGTATACAAGTCTTGGTTTTGGTTTCCTTTGCAAAGGCAGATATTCTTACGACTGTTAAAATAATTTTTGCTTTCAAAGAAAGAAGACAAGTAGAAGAAATATAATAGTTAAAAATAATATAATAATAATAATAATAATAATAATAATAATAATAATAATAATAACGGACAAGTAACACAAGGAAAGAAGAAAAACCGAAAAACGTAGTAGTGTGTCTTTTCTATCCGGAACGCGAGATCGAGCCGCACGTTACAAAAGATATATGTATATAATAATTAAATGACAATAAATTTGCTGAATAACTCGAACTTATATGATATTATCCACATGACACTTTAAATTTTTGCATTTCGCTAGTATAAATCGATTCTCTCGTCGCTCCTTCTTCACCTGCGCTTCTTTCCTCCACCTTCTTCACTTCTTCTTTATATATCATACATGCTGGAACAATTACGAATTTTTTTTGTCTTTAATTTAATGAAAAAACGATGACAGTTGAACTTTATTAATAATCTAGTAATGTTTATTTTTGTATGTCTGTTTAGTGTATTCCCTTTTAAAGTTCTTCTACACCTCTATCCGTTCTCTATACGTTTTTACAATTTTTTTGAAAAACGTGCGATGTTCACATGATGGTACATCATCTTCCTTCTCGCCTTCTCTTCGTCATTATATTTACTTGCAAACAAATCATCTATCCCTCTCTCTCTCTCTCTCTCTCTCTCCTCTTCTCCCTCTCACTCTTTCTCTTTATCTATTTCCCTCGAGTTTTCATCGAGTTCCTTTTATACTTGTGAAAGAGAAATAAAGGGAGAAAAACGAGATGACAAGTTTTCGCATGCTACATAGTAACAGAAAACGGCGCGATGAAAAAAGATAATGTGATCGTATGCGTGCTTCGTGTGTGTGTGTGTGTGTGTGTGTGTGTGTGTGTGTGTGTGTAAAAAAGAAAAAAAAACTAGAAAAAGTAAGGCTTCACAGTGTTATAATTGGAACTAAAAGAGAAATTCAGAAGAATTTTCAAAAGGTAAGGATTGGATGACGTGCGAATGGATGATGAAACGATGAATGAATGGAACGAATGATAAAGATGAGAGAGTTGCTTGCGGGTGGATTTTGTAATGTAAATCACTTTATTCAAATGGAGAAACGAGGGAAGAAGAGAAAGAGATTGAGTTGCAAAGGCTGAATTTACAAGTTTTCCGCGTGCCCATACTCTTATGCGTGTATACATTTGTTCTTTTTTTTATTTGTGTTTTTTTTTGTTTTTTTTTTTATTGTTTTGTATTTTGTTTTTAATATCCATACGCTTTACGTACATGCACTTAAGAAGACGCTGTTATTAATACATCGCACGTTAATAATATTAATAATAATTAATTCAGATATTGTATATGTACGTATGTGCATGTGTGTACGACGTAGAATAGCAAACGTGGAATCGCGCAGGAGCGTATAAATACAGCCTCGAGCCCCTTACGACACTACACAAAAATTCGACCAAGTAGAGCAAGGCGACGATAGTTCGCGCCCGGACCCTCGTTACAAGCATCTTCATGCACTGCCCATCGAAGCCCAAGAGTGTGCTTGTTTGTTTGTTTGTTTGTTTGTTTGTTTGTTTGTATGTATGTGTCTTAAATGATGCTGTCGTTTGCGAGTGCACGCGACCGTGTCTCTGCGTGTTTTCGTTTGTAATTGGGCTAAGGGAGTGAGGTATGTTCGTGGTGTGAGCGATCGAGAGAAAAACATCTTTTTTCATCATCTTATAATGTCGATTAAAGAAGGTACATAGTCCGGAGGGAAGGACAGGAAGTCTTCGAAGGTAGATCAGGTAGTAAACGAAGGATGAACTCTCGTAAGAACGGGGAGAACGATAGAGAATAGGATGCTCTTTCTTCCTGCTTCTTTTTTGTTTCCTTATTTAAGATTAGAAAGGGTGGATTTTTTTCTGTCGGGGATGGGACGAGGGGCGAGGTGAGGATTTTTTTTCTTAGGACTCGCACGCGATTTATGAAGGTTAGTTGTCGTTGCCCTCTTGTGGCTCGTCCCCCTCGCCCTGCGTGTCGCTGGTCCAAAGGGTGAGGTTGTCGCGCAACAGCTGCATGATCAGCGTCGAGTCCTTGTAGCTGTCCTCGTTTAGTGTGTCGAGCTCGGCGATCGCGTCGTCGAACGCCTAAATTGAGAATAAAAGGAAAAACAAAAGTTAATTACTGACAATTGATTCTTAAGCCCATGCCTATCTAATGAGGCATTGACTTTTTGCATTACTACGGGCAATCCATAATCGCAACTAAAGTCAAACTGCCCACGTTGAATCGACGTTAATATCGAAATTTATTTCAATTAGTCAAATAATTTAATACATAGTAATATTTAGCCAAGCATGTAAAATTTTAATGTGCATTTAATATATCTTTATAACCTCTATCGTTTCAATGCTTTAATTACCGAATATAATTAACTCTAAATTATCATTTACAAACTAATGTATTACTAATGAATTTGCTATATCTATAAATTTATTTATTTATTCATTTATTTAGAGAATATTTATAAATTTGAAAGCTTAATTAAGATATAATTAATAATTCAGTTACGAATAATAAAGTCAAATTAATAAAATTGTTATTAAAAATTGTTTTATATTGCTATTAAAGTGCAACCACAATATTTTATATTTTTTAACAATATAAGTGATACTTTTATCACAGAGTATTTATTTTATAAACATTTATGATAAAGTACCTATGATTTTAATTAAGTTTATTAAAGAACAATTAAATGTATATGTAAATATGAATACAGACCTATATGTAGTAAAATATAATATTAATAGAATATGTATTAATAGAATGAAATAAATCAATTTTAGTTCAAAATAAATAAATCAAACACTTCGGAGCAAAATCTTCTTTTTGTTATTAAAATTGTGGCTACAGCATACGATGGTTAGTGGCGCGCTTAAGGTATTACGCAATTTAAGTGGCCAAACGCACACACACACACACACACAGTCACTCACGTACGTGCACGAAACACAACTTCATAATGCTACTTGCAATTTCTTTGTAATAAGAAAGTTAAAATATAAGAATACATTGTTAAATAATTGTTTCGTGATTTTATGTGATGTGAGTAAATAGGGATAACAAACGAAACCTTATTCTAGTTGTTTTTTTTTTTTTTTTTTTTTTTTTTTTTTTTTTCATACACGATGGAGATTATATTCGTTGTTCTAATACAGTTAAACGTTCAAATAATCCTTTTTAATCCATATATTTACAAGTTCATAAATATTGAATGTAGATTACTAAAATAAAAATAACAAATCACTATTTGCTGCATTTAGCAAATCAAAATGACCTTTAATCCAAAACTGGTACACATATATCGTCCATTGTAATAATACAATAAATCTCGCTTTATTTATGATTTATTATCATTGATGATTATTTATTATTTTCTTTTTTTACGTAGTTATTTCACGAATGACAATACATTGAAAATACGATAAATTAAAGCATCCAATTGGAACAAACAACGAAATTGATTTATTAAAATTAGCTCGTATAATGAAATGCTGACAAAAATTTGGCTAAAACAGCAATATAACGATAACCGTCCAAATGTATTTTCATGAAACGAACAACAAATATAATGAGTGAGTGCACGCAAAAGTAGCCAGGCAATTATGAGCGACGTAGCTCACGGCTCATGCTGCTGGCTAACCTGTTTTGCTAAATGGCAGGCCCGTGCAGGTGAATTGATAATTTCATAATAGAAAACGGAAAAGTTGAGGGCCAGCCCGAGCCTTATTGGATGCGTCGGCTGCATCTTCGACTTTGCGATATCGAATGCTTCTTGGTAGGCTTTCTGCGAGTCCTCCACAACTGCTGCAACGAAAACCACTTGAAATACACCACTACTACACCGCGTACGTTTTGCTTTTAGTAATTTTTCGCAAAGTAAGATTTTGCAGAAATAGCTACTGTTTTACCGAGGTTTTACCAGATAAAGTAAGTACGGCCACTATGCTCCATTGGCAAATTGTACTAAACGTAATGTAATATTTGATTGATTTCAATGGTTGTCAAAAGACTAAAAGAAAACCATTCAAATATTTTTGTGTTTTACAATTGTCTATCGTGAAAAATTATTAACGTGTACTATATATATATATATATATATATATATATATATATATATATATATATATATATATACATAAGATTATAAAATGCATTTCCGTTGAATTCCGTAAGGTAATAGTAGTAAATAATCACATAATTGATGAATTTCATTACGAAGTAAATTCACTGCCACGTTTTAGCCTCGATGGCCGATTAATTTTCACTTCGTTCAATTCATACACACCAATATGCAATCGTAAACAATACTAATCGTCGGTAAAGCAGTAGCTCCGCATCCCAACATAATCGGCATAAAGTATTTTCCGGCTCTGGCATCTGCTCGACATCCAAACTGCAATGAACACGCAAACGAAATAATAACACGATCTGTAATTGTTTATACGCGCATACATAAATGGGACTTTGTGCGTGAGCGTTTGTGTGGGCGCGCGCGCATAAGTTGTATGCACCATGAACCATCGTAGCCGCTGTACCAATGCCACTCGGAGCTCTGGTGTACCTGTTTAGCCAATTGGCAGGCCTTGTCCGGTGAGTTGAGGATCTCGTAATAGAAAACGGAGAAGTTGAGCGCGAGACCTAGCCTGATCGGATGGGTCGGCTGCATCTTGGACTTGCTGATCTCGAACGCGTCTTGGTACGCTTTCTGGCTGTCCTCGACTACGGCTGTCGGATGCGGAGAAGATATTTAACGCGCGAGCAGTCGCGTATATCATTATTATTAGACACAATCGTCAATACCTTTGTTGTAGGGTTTTATCTTTTTATTGTTGCTTTCAGGGTAGAAGCTCGTTAACTATTTGTTTCAAACGATAGGTGAACTAAAATTACATAGCTCGCTTTCCTTCTACATATTAGGTATCCACACAATAATAATGAATAGGCGATCCTTCTAATTATGAATTTACTTTAAACACTTTGCCTATTGCAATCATTTATTTAAAACAAATTCAGGCATTTTGCATTTTGCCATGAAACTTCAATCGTATTTAAAATATCTAATGAATTCTTCTACACATGTGTATACACATATCTCTTTGCAATCAATCAACATTTCATCATTGAGTTGAAAATAAAGCGTTTCTCATTATGTTAAAGCTTCTACCCTTAGGCCAGTTCAAACATATTTACAGAAGTGAAAGGTATGATAGTGTGATAATCGTAGACTTAATTAATAAAAGGTTGCGTAGTTTCGGTATGATTAAAATGGAATGGAGGAGTGTAATTGAGAATGTAATCGAGGGGAGGGGAGAGTGGAGTGCTTGTCTTTGTATTCCAAACTTATATAAACTTTGTAGCTTTTAATAGCCTAATTACATATAATGATTACCACGACCACCACGATGATTAAGAATTACAAAAAATTGAATATTCATATTCTCTTTTTCAATTATTTCGAATAATGTACTGAACGTGTTATCAAACTATGCGAAAATGTATTGAAAATATATAGTATTTTTGATGAAACGTGATATTTATTAAATGATTTAATTAGCGATTTTTAATAAAAAGCTTACGATTAAACGAATAAATTTCCTTAACTTATTCTTTCTTACCGTGCCTTTTTTTTTCTTTACACATCAATTGTATGCCGAAAAATGCCGAGAAAAAAAAAGTTTCAATAAAAGTAGCAGTTAATACGACGAAATAAATTGTTGATTATCGTGGAATTATTGTTCAGTAGGTTAGTCAAGTGCATATAGTCAACTTATAAATAAAATTTGTAAATCTGTAATATAATCTTTTGTGAGCGATGTGATAGAGGGATGTGATTAAATAATAGGTGAGTGATAAAAAGCCAGGAGAGGGAGATAAATTCGAGCGTACGTACCATTTCGAGTTTCGCCGGTGGCTACTTCCGCGAGATACCTAAAATAATCTCCTTTCATCTTGAGGTAAAAAACTTTGCTTTCAGCGCTGCTTGCCTTGGGGATCAGGTACTTATCAAGGAGTCCCTGTAAATAAAGTATAAAATTTGTTGATTAATTAGAATTGCGGTTTGGATTGCATTTTATGATTTTTAAATTGCGCTTGAGGCTTTACGTTAATTGTTTTACAAAGGGCGTGAAAAATTATGAAAAAACGTATTATTCTTAATATTATTTGTTCCAAAGTCTTGTAATTCCATTTGTAGTTGAACGAATTCTTTAACACAGCCTTAGTTAAGTTTAATAAATACAATTTTAGATAGTGATAATACGCCTGCTAATATGCAAAAGTATTAACTAGTATAGATTTTCCAAAGTAACGATCGCTCTTATAAAGCGTTCACATTCGTGTTAAAAGAGTAAAAGAGAAATCGTGAAAAACGATCTGATAGAAAAGTTTGCACGTAATTAATTTTGACATCAAAGAGAAAGAGACAACGCACACGTACAAAAGGTCGAAGATAAATTAAGTTTCCTAATCAATTTTTTAAACGTTTTGTTGTATCTTTTCATCTGCTTACAACCCCACCATTCCGAATGAATGGGACAAAATTTCACATTACCATTAAATATTTTTATAATATAATATTTCATTAAGTTTTACGCGTCTTATTGATACATTTTGAAAAATAGCCGGAGTTACGTTGAAATTAATTATAAACTTCTAGGATAAAGAAATGTATGTAAAAAAAGTGACCCACCGTACGGACGAATTATTTATAAAAAGCCTTCACCACTGGACAGAAAAATTATGTTTCAATTTACTTTATACATATTTTTTCTATTTGTTTTTTTTTTCTATTCGAAGAAAAATAATCCTAATTAATTAGAAACAAGAAATTTTAATTACCAATGCTCGTTTGGCTTTTGTCGCAGTAGTATTTTGAAGGCTCCAACTTTACTTCACCTTGTTCACTGTGTACATTAATCAAGAAGAAATATTTATTCATTTGGTAATGCCACATATGAAAATTTCGAATTACTTCTAAATAAAGAAGTATTTATTTCAAAAGTAGGTGGGTTGCCGCGTAATTAATAATAATACTGCTGGATAATTGATATTTACTTAAGTTTGACATAACGATAGGATACCACAGTACTTTAATAATAACTTAGTTCACGGCACTTCAGCTTCAAATTCTAGCGTATCTAAGCTATTAATAATTATTTTCATTATACATTTTAAGTTAACGAGATTCCATTGAAATGATATTTATACGAGTATCCACCTTTGGGACACTAAGTAATTCATCAGAAATAAACCCAATTAATGAAGTATTATTTTTTTGAAACTACAATATTTCAATACAACTCATAGCTCGTCTTGGCCAATGAAATTACAATATTTGAAATGTAACAAAACAATAATTATAATATTCTTCCCATTTCTCCATCTACTTTCATAGATGAACAATTAATTAATGTTGCAGTCAAGTTTTTGAATACTTTGTATGTCCGAGATACATTTGCATTAATACTGCATCGCGATAAGTGTTACTTCTTCAGTTTCAAGTTCTATTTACATAATATATTAATTATTTAAAATATTAGAAACACAACTGTCAACCGACTCTCCAAAGCACTCGAACAATAGTACACATTTTTTCAGTTTTTGTAAAAATGTCAGCGTAAAAGCCTTGAACTCCATTTAAAGTAGCGAGTCGTAAGAAACATATTGAAAACAAAGGAAGAAGATGCCAATGAAATATAATCGACCAATTATAATTGAAGAGCCACGAAAGGAAACAAATTAAAGGCACAAAACATATTTTTGCACACATTCCCCGCGCTCCCCTCGCAGAACACTTTATTCCAGTTTAAACGCAGCGAATTGTCTCATCCGCACAGGATGAGACACCCACTCACTCTCTCAATTCACCGACGTAATGGTAAACTTGCCACCTCTCTACTTCAAAGAACCCTTTTCCTCATTCCACGGATGCACCTCCGTATAATGCTGCTCGCGACGATTTGGATATAAGGAGGAATATTATTGCTTCCGTAAAACTGAGTACGAAATGTATAAACTTTATTGGGGACGGCGCATCTACCGAGTTTCGGTACTTACTCACCACCACTGCATTCCT
>NW_011948426.1:2510003-2577045 GCF_000503995.2 Ceratosolen solmsi marchali | reverse complement strand
TCAAATGTTATGGTATGTGAATATCTATGCAAACGTGTAATATAACGAAGGTGCTCGGAAAATGTAATATCTCTCGTATTGATCGGCGAGCGCGTTAACAATAAGGAAATCTGATTTATCATCAATGAGCATACATATATGTTAAATACTTGGATAAATTTTTACAGCCTTTCGTTAGCTAAACAAGCGGTGTTATCGAGAGAATGTGTAGAAGAAAAAAAATATTGGCATTCTCAGTTAGAATAATAACAGAAATAGAGCGCCGTAGGAAGTCGTTTATTGTCAGAATGACAAACCGGTAGCTTAGTCTTTAACTTGACCGATAGATCATGATAGATCTTAGTGTACAAAAAGTCATACACCACACTCGTGCAGGTGAGACGCGCGTTGGAAAGCTCGTATACCGTGTCGAATTACACAAAAACCTGCATCATCGAGGATATTTTTCAAACAGGTTATCAAACGTTGATAATGAATGATTGAAAGTATGAGGAAAACAACGCGTTCGAGATAGGATGATGCACTTGTTATTATCTATTTAACAATTAGCAATGTTCTTACGTGGCGGTGGTGATATACATTAAATTTTCTTAACTCTAATTTCAATAAAAGCCACACTCGACTCGACATTCTCCTTATCTCAGCGATGTATCTTTTATTAAAAAAATCGACCGCTTGTAAATAATAAATTTGTTAGCCCTCCCCAGACTCGCTTACATTGGTATTTCAATTGCTTTAAAATGTTAATCTTGTAGTTCGTAAAATCTCGTCACATCGTTTTAATTCAATAAAATAATAATAAAATTAAGAACGACATTGAAATTCAACAATGTCAACACCTGTAAAGATTGAAATTACAGCTCAACAATAAAGCAACAGTGCACAGAAGTTATCTAAAGAAATGTAAATTACAAAGAAATAGAAGAAAAATGAGCGTTCCATTGCTAGATGCGCGACGTTTTCACCGTCGAACTTCCGTTGTCAGGATAGAGGCACGTCGATTGGGCGTGTTACTTCCGTTTCCGCTTCCCAGTAATTTCCGGATTCTCAAGGCAGGATATATGAAAGACCACGAGGTGCTCCGTTGTTCTATAATGCAAGTCGTTCTATTCTATTACTGCGTATTTGGAGGCATTCGAAAATTGTCTGCTCGCAATACTTTTCATCGCAATTTCTACATTCGATTCCTGTATCATCGTCTACTACTATCCACAAACTCTCTACCAACTGCCAATAATCTAATTAAAGATGTTAGCGCGGAGAGAGGCGATGTTTGTTCGGCTCGATTAACGATTTTTTTTTTAAACATAAATATCAACGATTTTTCTGTACAAAAAAAAAAAAAAAAAAAATTCAAGATTTTAATTATTGCCTAAATTCTAAATTATCATAATATTACTTGGCACAAATAAATTTTCGGAACAATAAATTAAATCATTTATTTGCCAATAGTAATTAGTAACGATAAAATGGAAAATAGCTACTGCGTATTTGAAATATTTCTTCAACGTAGTACAATTTCCTTAAATTACGACTTGAGCTTTAATCGAAAACTATATAATAAAACTTTTTAAAAAAATTAACACATCCAATGAACAAACTTGAATTTTTTTTTTTTTTTTGAAAATTATCTATTATTATTTTTATTATTATTTTTAAAATTATTATTTTTTATATCAAATTGCTAAATTCTTTTAACAATTATTATTAATAATTGATATAATTAAGGTGTGTACGAATATATAGATTTTTCATTTATTCATCAGCTACAACATTTATAATTTTCAAGTTATTCATATACGCGTTTAAACAGCTCATACCTTCGAAAAATACTAATTATTATAATAAAGTAATAAGAAATCGAATTAGAATATTTTTCAAATTATAGATTATAAAATAAACTTGATTATAATTAGTATTATATAACGAATATACTTGTTATTAATAATGTCAATACATTGGCAAACTAATTGTCAAATTAATTTGGAAATACTTTCATAATTTTATATTCTAAACATAATTATTAGATTAAAATAAAAATATTTGA
This sequence comes from Ceratosolen solmsi marchali, assembly GCF_000503995.2. Taxonomy (NCBI): domain Eukaryota; kingdom Metazoa; phylum Arthropoda; class Insecta; order Hymenoptera; family Agaonidae; genus Ceratosolen; species Ceratosolen solmsi. Next base: position 2,574,998 of record NW_011948426.1, on the reverse strand, counting down.
TATCACGGGGAAAATTGCAATTGTTCATTTATGACAGTGAAACCAAAAACCCCTGACTCGGAAGTAACGTTAAAACATTGAAATTTCACATTTATCTATCTTAAGGAAAAAGATAATATTTTTTATATTAACAATCTCTAATGGTACGTTTAAAAATAAAACGTAGAAAAAAATAAAGCAGAACTGCCAAATGTCGCAGTTAATATAGATGAAAATTAATCCCGAAAAGTGATCTTACTTAACTAACATGTTCAGTTCCTCAAATCTCACGCGCCAAAGTATTGTCATATAGGATAAGCGATACTTTACTAAAGAAACGGGGAAAAGTGATATTTAAGGAGGTCTGCTACCGTTGTGTGCATGGATATGTATACACATGCGTTTCATGCAAAACCTGTTTAAAAAATACTTTTTATTCTAAAGCGATTTTACGTATGAAGGTTATGCGCTTTGATACACTAATAAAAACAAACTATTTCCATTAAAGTTAACTCAACATTTTTTTTGTAATTTACCGTCTACATACATTTTTTTATTCTATTGTCATTTAATAATATTAACTAAAATGGAATAATTTCTAAAATTTTCCATAAACGAATTTCATTGAATATTCTTTTTATAAAACTTTGTACGCGCGCGCGCGCGCGCGCACACACACACACACACACACACACACACACACATATATATACATATTGAGTCAATAAAACATACGAAAGTTTCAAGGCCAAGTTGAGGGTATATTTGATAAAGAATATTTAAATTTAATATTAATAAAAAGTATATATATATATATATAGGATAGAAAGCCATCGTGTAATTTACTTAACTCTATACAATAATTTTTTATACATAAATTGTGTATATATTTGAAATAATAATTAAGTAATTGAAGTTAACAGTTGAAGGATTATCCTATTATCTGTAATAAAATTAACCTTATAGTATATTGAAATTTTAAATACTTAACACTTTCTTCATATTGCGTTAATAAAAATGGGCAAAATATTTTATTTCAAGTATGAAAATTAATGAGACATTTATTTAAGTCACAGTAATGAATTATTAAAAAAACGTTATTGATAAATATTGGGCGAAGGTCAAACCACTTTCTTATCTTTTCATTTCGAAGCAGACAAGACCTTGGGATATCAGACTCAAATAAATAAGTAACAGAGCTACAAGATTTTTAAATTTAAAGTATTAAATTATTAAAATCATTAATCATTAACATTTTACTAAATATAAAGTATGAAATGCGATATTTTATATTCGTAAACATTGCCAGCGGATCATTTTCATTAATTCAATAGAATATTTACGTTATAAATATCTCATTCATTTTTCACTAATTGATTAGAATCTTCGTCTTTTACTTCATTCATGAATCTTCAAATACCTATGATTAAAAGTATTTATAAAATGACTCAATAACTTTTTATAATAAGTCAAGCTAATCTTTATTTCTTCGTAAGAGCATAAAAAATTACTTTATTGCTAAATAATTACCTTTACTACAGTTTAAATTTCACATTAATAAGACTTTTGATATTACACTCATTACTGAAGTGGTAACAATTTTGCTACTATAGTAATGATGATACACTAATTATGTGTTTAAATTTTATTATACAGCTGATGTAATAAATGCTTTTAAATTCATACTTTTTTCATTCTTGTACTGTTGACAAGTTTTCTACACAAATATGAAAAATTCCTCCAATTACGTTAGTTACGAAAGTAATTAAAATCGTAAGCCATCACGTAAATTACCTCGTACTAGCAAGCATTAAAAGCTCAATTGAATCTCCTCCACGTATCTCGATTAATGTTAAATCATGATTTCCTTCACCAGAATGCATTTACGTCTCAACTTTAATTAACACTTTGTCCCATTTTATTAAAAAATCCCCCGGTCTTCGATCTACCGGCTACCCTCGCCTTGAAATAATAAGGAAGATTAAAAAAGAGGAACGTGAATCGGCATTACGCACTTGTACCTGGTATCCAATGTAAGTGTAGTGTGTCGCGACCTTGAAAATCTCAAGAACGGCCAGGCCGACGGCCTACATCCATCGCCTCCTCGATTAAGCGAGGAGCGAGATGAGCAGTAAGGAGACATTAGAGCCTTCAAACGCTTCGCGATGAGTGCGCGAATATTCGAGTACCTTACATGCGCAGTTATGTAAGAGGATACGTTACATACGGCTAAAAGCGACTGGCTTTTCGCATCTTTTCTCTGCTCCACTTTGCCGATTTGTACTTTTCCGTACTGCACATCAATAAGCCATTACTTATATACATGTATATGTATATGCATATATGAGAGTAAGAGGGGTGGGGTGGGGTGGGGGTAGGGGGGGCGGAGACATTCGGCTTTAGGCGGTACTCTTGAAAATTTAAGTGCACCTGCTTTGTCGACTCTGAGTTACGACTCAAGTATCTTTAGAGACATGAATTAATCTTATTGTCTGGAGCCTTCAGAGACATCAATAGTAAATTAAACAAGTTTATTTTCAATCTAGCATTCAAGCATTAATATAACGTAATATTAACTCCCGACATTAACAAAGTCTATAAAAATAAAATTTGATTATAATTAACTACAAAAATGTTCTTTTAAACGTTCTACTTATTTATTTTTTATTTTCAAATTATTGTTGGCGCTACTTATAAAATTATGCAATACTACACAGCAGTCCATTTAAAAGTAAGTATTTACATGCTCTAAAAACTGTAAATAAAATAAGATAAGATGATATTTATTTATTCATTATTTTACAAACGAAAATGCATAGAAAGTATTATGAATAAAAATTTTTCATTAAAGATACGTAAAAAAAAAAAAAAAAAACAAATTTAACTATTAAAAGAATAAAGCTGACGAATAGAAAAATGCTTTCATAAAATATATCAATATAAAACAGAAAAGAATATTTGTATAATACGATATTACGTAGATAAATGTTATATAGAGGGTTAAATTTGTTGCATAATAAGCATATCCACAATGTACTATTTATTTGTTTGCTACCGAAGAAATTTTCATACATTTCTAATTAAAAAGACCGCATTCATTTGCAGATTTGATATAGAACATACTTTTGATAAACATAGTTTTGATATAATTGAACAATTGGCAAGGCCATTGTATTAACCAGTCCTTTCGTTCGATTATAAAAATGGAAAATGTATTTATTAAAAGTGTTAGTGGAGATGCTTGCACGTGAATGAATATGAATTGAATTGCAAACAATCAATTTTGTCATTTTATTACCGTCCACACCCCCTCATCGCAATAAAACAGATAAAGTGCATCTTGTGCTTTTGTTTCCATATGCCTCAAATTGACTATTTTTTTAAAACAAAAATGAATGAAGAATTTTAAACCAGAAAAGTATATAAAAATTCGTCTTAATGAATAGAATTCATGTATATTTCATGATGAATTTATGAAATTTATCTATGGTAAGAGACAGAAAGAAAGCCATTGGCATGTAAGAATAAAATTAAAATCCTATTTCTCTCAATTTTCACTTAAAAACTACGAGTTTTGTTATTTTGTACTTCATTATAATATGCCGTCGATAAATCGTAAATATATTTTGTAGAATCACGAATATTTTTTATGACTTTTTATACAATGAATGCATGTCAAGGCGAATTCGTTAAGATCATAAGACTTTTCATCCCTTGAAGGTCATGTCCTAATATAAGCGTATTACAAAGATAAATCGCTAATTTAAATTGTTGGTATTAGTAGTTATAAAGCGAGAATCAATGTCTTAAAGTTAATAATCAATTTAAATTTAACTCCGCATTTGCTAGAAAGAAGGAAACAAAGTATTACATCAACATATTAAAAATTTCAAGCGCTACCTACCTTACAACTGAAAAATGGGTGAATTTATTATTCTAAGTATGGAAACAATAATAACAATTCTTAACAAAAACTTCTTAAACCTTTAAAGAATGCGATCTTAATAGTATATACTTTATCTTATTTAGATTTCGACATAATAAGTAGGCAAGTACAAAAGAATAAATTTATAAATTTATAAAATAAAATAAAATAAAATCCATACTCATGAAAATCCAAAAAAATTTTGACTCGCTATTATCTAGGATGGATGATATCATGAGATAAAACTTGACGAAATTGTATTCATAAGAATACCTACGTATATTTGTAATTACACGAGTTGAAGTTTATCAAGCGTATGAAGCGTAAAGTTAACAAAAACAATATAATAATTATAACAAACGCCTTTTAATGGCAAGCAATTATAGTCATTTTTACAATTTATGTATTCACATGAAAGGATTTTATTATCTTCTGCATACATCAATGAGTAAAAATTTTCAATTTTATGTCTAATTTATGATCCGATTGTACATGGACTTAGAAGTAAAATAAAATTTCTTAAACGTATTTGTATTTATTATAGAACACTGCAACAAATACCAATTGTATAACGACGTTTATTAAGCGCCTTAGGAACAAGTTAAATTAAAAAAAAAAAAAAAAAAAAAAAAAAAAAAAAAAAAAAAAAAAAAAAAAAAAAAAAAAAAAAAATTGCATAAGATCTCGGTACAATTTCTCCTTACAATTTAATTCATTGTTTCGATTAAAAAATTTGATTTAGACTTTTAAGAATTGTAGATCTAAATTTATGTCAATAATCATATTCACATTTAAAGTGGTTTATTCGATAGATTTTGAAATATTAGAGCGTTTGTCTCTTCCTCTAATTCTTTCCAAACGATGTATGATTTCATTGGAAAATTGAACAAATTATGAACAACACGATAAATACCGATTAAATTTAAAATTGTAAATTGTCTAAAATAATGAATTATTAGATAGGATAGACATTAAAAATTTTGTAAGAAATTAAAATGACAATATAATACTAAAGTAGTCGTAACTATATTTACTTAATTAGATAATATTCAATAGGGAAAAATACTGGCTATCAAGATTGAAATTAGTAATTATGTATATAAATAGAATAATCATAAACAAAATGAGTCAATTAGAAATTGAAAAAGTCACTCTTGACTCGTATAATGAGAATTTGATAAAAATGATGCGCGAACATATTTAATAATAGATATAAGAATTAATAAAAAAAAATTATAAAGAGCCTAGGCTCGATGATGATTTAGAACATCAGTTTAAATTATTTGTAACTAAAAGTAAATAGATTCGCCCAACTCAAATAAAAGCGATCCTCTTCTTATCGCCATCAAAGCGATGAGATTGATTAAAGTGAAGGTAAAGTAGCATTGGGCACATAATGGATGAATTTAAACGAATGAATTTACATGACTAAGGATCAACGCTCCGTTACAGACAATCAAGAATTTTTATTCTTCACTTAGTAATCCATCCGTGTGCCTCCGAGCTTCGGAGAGCTCTGAAACCCGAGTAATCAAAGGTCGCAAAGTTATGAGCGACAATATATGTAATAATGACGAGTACTCACCAAAACGTCGTAGCAGATCTCGCGGAGCTCCTTCTCGACCTTTTCCCGGTACTCCTTCGCCATTTGCTGTTTGCGCTCGGAGCCTTCGGTTTTCTGCTCGATCGAGGAAATGACCCGCCACGAGCTGCGCCTCGCCCCGACGACGTTCTTGTAGGCGACCGACAGCAGGTTCCTCTCCTCGTTCGAGAGCTCGACGCCCGTCTCGGTCACGGACTTCATCGCCGTCGCCATGTCATCGTATCTCTCCGCCTGCTCGGCAAGCTTCGCACGCTGCACTAATTCCTCTTTGTCTACGGACATTGTGTCGGCTGTAATTTAACAAACAATCATCCATCAATATTGGTTATGCTTTAATCGGTTGTTGTGGGAGTTATAATTTTCGATCGCTGACTCGCTAAGGTTCGTTCGTTTTGGTGTTACTTTGTGGTTGCCGAAGCCAACTACGGCGCCGTATCAAATGTTTTGTAATTAAAATTATTCCTCAAAAGTATTGGCAAATGTTACTTTGTGATGCAACTGAGATCACTTTCATTAATTTAATGTAATATAATGAATTTTTTTGTTTTTGTTTTTGTTTAATGATTTATCTTAAAGTCGATCCGTGTATCACAATTTGTGCGATTGTCGTTGACGTATTTTATTGGCTAAATGCTATTTTTAACCACATATTGTTACAAAACTGTTACGCTCGTCCTTGCAAATGCACGTTTCATCTACTTTTCTACTTTTAATGTATATATTACAATACAATCGGGGCACGCCAACACGCTGAATCCATTGCATAATACATGCGGATATTAATCTGACACTCCATGAAAGAGTTAAAATCCAATCATATTACATTTCTTTTATATCTGTAAACCCATAAAAATAAAGCATATCAATGATGTTTATGAAGCCATAGTATAAGTTAAACAATTAAATGCATTATCTTTGTTTTTTGTTTGTTTGTTTTTTTTTCTTTTTTTTCAGCAAATTTGGTATTTTGTCGTCATTGATGTTTTTAATTTATACATGACTTTGGTAATAAATAGCTTTAGGGTTCTGTGCGACGAAACTGTTTCAAAAAACACTACAACTTATGCTCAATATTCCGATATTTACTACGCAATTTGCAGAAAAAAAAAAGTTATTACAATAAATTGACATTACCGAAACAAGTGAAAGGTCCTTGTCACAAAGTGTCCTTGTTGAAAAGTGTTGAAAAATGAATTAATTATGAAAAATTAATTTTATATTTATTAATGCTCGAAGACAAGTCATCGTTGAAGACAGTTTTATAGTAAATTTCATCTGTTCGACACACTTTATAGTCAAACGCGGCTAATGAAATTAAATGACCCAATAAATAAGTAATTCTAATCGATCTGAGTCAAATTAAACGAGATAATACAACATACGTACACTCACCCCACAATTACGTCCATGTGACCCTATGTCGAGCAGAGATTTTAATCACTAATGAATCGACAGCTTTCATAAAGAATAAAAATGCATGCATCGTCCCAAGAATTTCTGAGTATTGTTTAAATACCCTTCAATGCTAATCATTAATTGATAAAAATTTGTTTGGCCTTTCTCTTGTCCGCTTGTCAACGTGCGAAACATAAATATATACTAAGGGTCGCGTAAGTGTAGGCGAACGTAGTGAAGAGTTGTTTTTTTTTCACTCCATCGACCGGCTTAGCTGCTATTGGAGCAAAGCTCGCCACATGTTACTATCTTTCTCTCGATTACTAGATTTTCACGCATTTCCACACGAATGCTTATATAAACAAAATCTGGACGTGCAGTCTTGTAAATTAATTTAAAAATTATATGATAAATTTTATTGATAATTGATGATAACGGATGATGCGAGGAAGCAGCTTTTCATAATGTATATTTCATTTGATATCATAAATACCGCCATCGAATCACTGATAAGTTCAATCGTTGTGAAATGAATTTTAAAAGAACTAGAAATTTAGTAGCAATGTGTTTTAGCAATGGAAATCTGACACTGAACGAGCGTTGAAATGCCCGATTTCTGTATCGCATCTGTAAAGGTGTCAAATATCATAAATAGGCTGACGATTTCCGCCGAGCTTCTTCGTATTTATATAGTTTTTTTTCTTCTTATTTTTTTACATCTGCTCAAGGTTGCCTTCAACCATCAGAATTTAATTGAAAGACAAATAATTTAACGATTCCTACAAACTTAAATCCATCCGTATTTCAACATCAAGTCGAGATCCTGTTATTCGGATGATGCTCAATGTTACCTAATTCCTATTTATGTGCCTATTAAAAAGCCAGACTTTTTAATTATAAATACGTAAGCGAAACTAAGTTCACGCTATTGGATTTAAAAATTATATTCTAAATAACGATATTGAATATAAGGGTTATTACAATGATGAAATTTAACTGACTATGATTTGATAGTTTTGGTATTACCATAAACGACATTTAATTGATGCCGATCTACAGGATAATATTTATTTTATACTAACATTATCACTCGTAAAAACCAATATCTATTACACGTCTGAGTATTTTAAATGATTTGAATAGCAATAAATGTAATAAATAATAGTCTGTTATTTTAATTGCAATATTTTTACCTTATTTAAACATTAAATAATACAATCAATATCGAGCGTATGATAATTGGATTAATTTTTTAAACTTTCAATGTGTCGCCCAAACTCATGAAGAAATTTGAAAATATACAAATTTTTTCTTAATATTAGAGCTTGATGACATTCAATCTCAATCAAATGCCGTTTCTTTTTTTCTGCAATAAAACACATAAGTGCTAAAATTTCATATAAAACAGTATCACACAATTGTTTACGAAATGCTTACTTGCAATTCCATTTTTACTCATGCCTCTCAAAACATATGGAAGATAAAACAAAAACAAAAAAAAAACTTGATGTCTTATGGTAATCATAATTAAACTGGTGATTGTTTTAACATTCATATGAAAATAAATAAATAACTCTAATTGTTAAACAAAGTGACGACAAATGTTGACATATACATACAAGCATAACTTAATTGATTATTTCTTAATAAATGGTTGTGATGAAAGTTATTTTTCATGATTCCATAATAAATAAAGTAGACGTCCGGAATATGATTAAATTCATTCTATTATTCCATTATTAACTAATATATAATCTATAACTAATAATATAATAATAAATAATACATAATCAATCATTTCTCTTAATTTAAACGAGAAAAAAACATGATTAATAATTTTAGATTTTATAGATAAAAGTAAAATAAAATAATTAATAGATAATATAGATTAAACTTATGAAAATAGTGATTTTCGAATTGTCCTGAATCTTTATATATATATATATATTTGTCTTAATTAATATAATACGTTCACTATTGAGTGCAATACCGACAATACAATGGCTAGTCAAAATTTGTCATGTATAATTGTAAATTGAATGTTTGCGCATAAATATTTTATCGATCGAAATGTACACAAAACTACAAATACTTTGGTAATCACTTTAATAACATTCCAATTCCTGATAAGAAAAGTTATTTGGAGTTATAAACTATAATTCGTCGGCTATTTTATAATTAAATTCGTCTGTAAAGAAAACAAAACCGCTTGAGTTAACAGTAAAATTCTTCTTTACGTCAAGTAACCAAGTCGTAATGTGGTACTTCGTACTACCTTCGTATAAATCAATTGAATTGTTTGTTTATTATAATAGGAATAAAAGTATTCTAAAAAAAAATTCAATATATCATTATTACAACAACTAGCATTGCTATTTTGCAAAGATGAAAAATTTACAATTTGAAAAATAATAAAATTATCAAATTCGATAATATATAAAAGATCCACCGATATATGTAATATATGTAATATATATGTTTGGCTCTAATTGATGATGATATTCAATATATTCAATGTATCTCATATTTAATGTAATTATCTCCGATAATTGCCTACTTTAAACATCTAATTAATTATATTTTAAAATTAATTAATATTATATTAATTAATTAATATTATATTATATTATATTAATTAATTAATTATATTGAGAAATAAACAAATGAAACGCACATTACAAATAATCATTTGAAAGAAATATATTAAAATATAATTCAAAATAGTAAATATTTTATAACTAAACAGGAAAATGTAATGAAATATATATATATATATATTTGATATCAAACCTATTACATTATATCTTATTACACATTATTCGAAAAATTATAAAGCATTAATTCTTTTTCAACATTAATCTTTCACGTAAGTAAACAAAATGCTTATAAAAGAAAAAATTTTCGTCTCCATAAATAAATGCATTTTAAATTTATCATCCTTACGAAAGTCTTAAGTAAAGAGATAAATTAATATTTGCATTGCTGAAATATAAAAGATAACAAATGTTTTAAACTTTCTTCTGAAAAGCATTTTTTGTTGCATGTTTCACGTATACAGATTACTATCTGCTGAGTTTGTGTTAATACATACGAACACAATAAATTAAGAATATTTTACTAAGTTGCGATTACAATTGAATACAATTCAATGCATACAATCGAATTAACTCGTGTAACTGTAATTGCTATATTAATTCGTTACTACAAAATTTATTGCATTGAACATAAGAAATTGAAGTTAGTATGATGGTCCTCCACATTTAGAAATAATCTAAGTAAAAAGTACATTTGGTAATTAAAAAATAAAATTAATATAGTTTTATTGAATGTTCATTTTACTTTAAAATATCAAAATTTTGCTTAACCGTTTCGATATACATATTAACAGTTTACAAAAAATCTATGGTAAAATACGTTATATTAATTATTGCGAAATTATTACATATGCTTCGAAATAATCGAGGACACTTAGGGATTTGGGCGGAAGGCAAGGTCATGATTAAAAATAGTTGCGTTTAAAAAATATAATACAATACGTAAAAACTGCTAACTAAAATAGGCAAAATGATATATATAAAAAGTGGCGATGACATTTCGCACATACATTGGGGTGGGGGGGGGGAGAGATATCGTAAGCCTACATCTTTCTCTTCTAAGTTTAACACCGATAAGATATACGTTACATACGAGATAGACCACGAAATACCAAGGTAAAAAAGATAACACAGATTTTCAAATTTTTATACACAGACTAATAAATAGTACGAAATTCTAAATAGAAAACATTTTGTTAAAACAAAGTTTTTCAAGTTCCAATTATAAAATGTCGAGTAGGAAATAGTTAAAATAAAAATAATAATGAATTAAGTCTTAGGAAACAACATCGAATGATAATTATTTGGAATTTGCAATAGAGTTAACGAAGAAAAAAGTTGCACTTAAAGTTCGTTCATTTTAATAACGTCGTTAAATAAAGAAATATTAAAATTTGAAAAAATTATTTATTGCGCACGATATTCTTATTCCATTCAAATTTATATGGGCAAATATATAATGATCTACATAGAAAATAACATAAATAGTATCCACGATTGACCTACCTCTTTTGAATTATAAATTTTAATACTACGGAAAAGTATAAGAAGCATTTTCCACATGCAAGGATTTTAATATAGAAATAACGAAATGATGACGTGAAATAAAAATATGTTAAATAAATGTCGAATAAGTCGTGCGATATTATGTTCGAAATAAGTAAATACGATTATTAATATTTAATAAATTAATGTAGACTTGATCGGAACTAAGATAATATCAGTATTCTGTAGAACGTAGGCCATTGGCAATATGAAATATCATAATTTTTAGTTAATAACAATACTTCGTTGAGCAAAATAGCATACAATTAATGAAACAATAATCAAAAGACAATCGAGAAATAGATCATTGGAAAGTTGATGGAATTAATTGCGTGCATTCGGACAAACTCAGAATCGAATACGTTAAATAAAGAAAAAACCTGTTATTGCGTGCAAGCGATGAGGATAAGGAAAAATTGCGAGCCTTAAACAAGGACAACTAGCAACTACGTATGCCAGAAAAGAAAATAATAAAAAGGGCAGAATGAAACTTCCGTCCCCTTTTTCTTTAGTGTACGTAAAAACGCAAGTGGTATGGCATTAAGGCGGGGCTTCCAACCTAAAAAGTTTATTTTAGAACACAAACTAAAGACACGTGCCTAGAGGCGACGTGAATGCAAAAAAATGGAGAGGAGGGCTAACTCTAGAGTAACCATGAGCGGCGAACTACGACTCACCAATTCTATTGCTCTGTCTGCCCCCCCCCCACCCATCTCTCTCTCTCTCTCTCTCTCTCTCTCTCTCGCTCCCTTTCCTTTCCCTTTCCTCTCATCTCATCTCTTCGCCTCTCCACTCCACTCCACTCCACCTCATCGTCCTCATGCTCGTCTTCCCGAATTTATCCGTCTCTAGTTCTCTTTGGCTCACGCGCTCTTCCTCCTTCGGGTCGAGACATAGTCAAACGTCCAAGATTAGATTAACGCTAGCGAGTGAGAGAGCAAGTGTGAGAAGTCTAGTGGATCTCGGTACTTATCTCGAGATCTTTCCTCATTCACAGAGGGCTTAAAAACAAGGAAAGAGCCATTCATCCTCGATCTTTTGCCTCTCGTTTGCAACTGCGCACAAATATTCTCTTTAATTACAAGATATCAAGGACTTTATAGGGAAACAAGGGACGATCGATGGCATGAAATTTCATTGCTCTATGTGGAAATAAATGACGACGATCGAACGCTTAAGACATCAAATGTGTCACGCTTGTCTTTGGGAAAATTTATTCGTCGTGGCTGTTGGAGATACTAGTCGTCCAAGCCTGTTATTACAATGATGTACAGTAATAATCGACATTACAGTAACAATCTGGAAATTCACTTCCGGGATTACCGAGAATTTACCATACCGTCCGAATTATAATTACGATACTTTGTGACAAATGCGACTCTTCCAATCGACGAGACATGGCTGAAAATATTTGTTCATCGAATTAACAATTCGATACTCTTCACCGTGAACACATCCGTTTCCCCACTACACGAACATTATTCCACTTAATCGTGCACTATATACAGCCGCAAGTACCAATGTACCTATAGCCAAGCTCATGTTTTCTGTACTGTTTTTGTTTACTACATTCATACCAAACCGCTCCAATATATCCCGAGTCTTTAAAATTTGCTCAAACGGTGTACTATAATTTCTAAAGAATTTATTTAAAATAACAATTGCTTTTATTTTTAATAGAGTCGATGACCCCTAAGTACAAAATAAAATATAGTAAAATGGTAAGAGAATTTCGTTCCGTTACACTTTTTATACCAACCATCACTACTTAATAACAATTACAACATTAAAAATATCATATTATAGTGTCAGAATATTCAATTGCAATTAACGAGCACTGTAGAATGAAAAATTGGAATTATCGTGCATTAATTAAAACGATAGTCCTCTTTAAGTATTTTCAGTTTACTCGAAAGTGTAATTATTCGTTGCGATTTTTTTTTTATCCACTACAATGTATAACACATGTATGCTAATTATAATAAAAATATCAATAATAATTACAATACAGTCATTATATCCTTCCTATTAAGTTTTTCTAAGTTAATTCTTACTAATAATCGGTCGCGTCAAGGCACTATGTATTTATTGTCGAGTATAATGGCATTAAATAACGTCCCGTCACTACAGCCTAACATTCACGTACTGCGAATGCATTATTGTCGAGATATGAAATTTATTTTAATGACAGCCTAACACGGCTCTTCCCTAACAATGTGCTGCCACGGAAATGGAATCCAACGAAAGCGACACCACTCGTTCGAATTTGCATGTACGTCCATCTCTTTTGAGAGCGCACTAATCAATTGAAATTCGGACGCGACAGATGGATAAGTGAAAAAGAGGGAAATAACGATATTAATAGAAAATAATGAAAAGAAAGAAAACGAAAAAAAAAAAAGTTGGTGATAAGACAACAAGGAAACTCAAAATGAAAAGTCGAGATCATCAGGACAGTAGGCACCACGTCGTTTTCTGCTTGCAACGAGTGTGCCAATATTTTGCATCGTAGTGGCCCACACGTAGACGACGACGACGACGACGACGACGACGACGACGACGACGATGACATCGTCGTCGTTGGCGTAGTCGCGCCGCGTCCATCGCCGGCAAGGAAAGAATCGATAAGAGAGCGCTTAGCTCCTGCCCTTCTTTCTCCGTCGCTTTGCGTGCGCACGCACTCGTGCACATATCCGTCTCACTTGTTCGCACATTGGGCTAATTTCTCTATCTTTGTCGGGCCCCCGTTGCTCGCGCGCGCGTGTCCGCGTTTTACAGGAAGAAGTACTACACCGGTCGTGTGCAGGGACGAGCGAACATTGGGCGCATTTGCACATGTTCAGGGACGCCCCGCTTCATTTCTTCGACCTTAAGCTGACATTTATGCGTTACGACATCTAACACGAGGGGTAAAATCGAAGTGAAACTCGATGCGCACCTTTGCAGTTCACCAAAGTAAAATCGCCATTTTTTTGGGAAAGCGCGCACAATTTTCGCGGTTTGCTGGCACTACACCGGTGTGCGCGAGCGAACGCCCGAAGAATGTGGTAAGGCAGGAAAAGGAAACGGCACGACTATGGAATGAAGGTAGCGAGGAAAGCAAAGAGGGGACGAAAGTGAGGAGAGAGAGAGACAGACAGACACAGACAGAGAGTGTGTGTGGGTGCGTGCGTGCATGCGCGCACGCGTGTACGAGTAAGTGAGTGAGAGAGCGAGATAGGGAGGGAAATACGGAAAAATGCGATTCACTAGTCAAAATATCTTTTTTGGCCCGTTGGTATGCGTCGTCGTCGTCGTCGTCTCTGTTCCTCTCTCTCTCTCTCTCTCTCTCTCTCGATCCCTCCCTCTCCCCCTCTCGAAACCGCTGTCGACCTCACGGCGGACGTGCGTCACGCTCGCGCTACTCTCGCACACATCGCGTAAAACACCCACGGATGCTCGCCATCGCGTGGAGCATACACGACACGGGAATAAGTAAGGTGGGGTGGGGTTGGGCATTGAGAGGAGGATGAGAGGTGACTGTAAAATAATGAAGATCAGTTACTACGATCTACGAGTAAGATCGAGGGTAAGACACCGACCCCGACACCGACATCGGCATCGGCATCGATATCGATATCGACACCGACACCGACAATGACAACGACGCCGACAACGACGCCGAGGCCGACGCCGTTATCATCGTCGTCGCTGTGGCCGCCGCCGCTGCACGTACTTGTCTCGTTAAGTGACTCTAGGTAGCGGGATTCGCAGATCCTCCGGTCAATTCCCTGGCGTCGTTGCTGATAATCGTACTGTTGGCCCCGGGCTCCGTCTTCGTCGGCCGCTAATGCGCTTGTGCGTACGTCCCCGCCGCTTCGGACGTGAGCAGCTCGAAAGAGATGTGCGTGCGCGCCTGTGGCCTCAGCGGTGCGCTCTCGTGCGTGAGTAAGCACGCGCGCGCGCGACTACTCGTCGACGACTTCCTAGGTAGCCGCGTGCTGAAGCAACGAGAGCGGGACCGCGCTCAGGGCGAAACGTGCGCACCCTCTCGCACTACGGATACACAGGCACACACACACGCGCACGCGCGCGCGTCGTTGCTGGCGACTACGGGAGCGAGGAGAATGCGAGAGCGCGCAACTGCGGCTGCGGTTGTACGATCGTCGAATGTGCTGCTTTAACGCCGGCTCTTTCTCTCTGTCTCTCTCTCTCTCTCTCTCTCTCTCTCTCTCTTGGGCCTTACAACAGCGCACACATCCCTCGATGACCACTCCCGCACGACTGAGCGGAAGACCCGAATCTAAGCAACGGTGGAGCTTCGAACTGACAACGCCGCAAGCGCCGTCGATTGGGCGGCGGCGGTCCGCTCTGATGGGGCAACGGCAACGACGACGGCGGCGACGGTGGCGGCGGCGGCGGCGGCGGCGGCGGCGGCGGCGGCGGCGGCGGCTGCGGCATTAGTAGTGGTGGTAGTGGTGGTAGTAGCGATGGTAGCGGCGACGGCGGGGGCGGGAGTTCAAGAAACAACGACGATCGACGAGGGACGTGAGAGGCATGGACGGTGATGCGGGTTGGGCCGGGGGAAGGGATACCGAGGGAGAATCGGAGCGGTCGCCGGGACTCCGCGCACCGGCTCGAGGAGGCGGTTGCTCGACGAGTTTCAAGACCGTCAGCGCGGGCCATCGCGACGCAGCGGCGGCCAAATGCCAGCTTCTTTTTCGCCGTTTTAAAGGTGGAGTGGGAGGTCAATGCTCGGTGCGCGTGTGGCTCCCCGTCGTAGGGAGGATGGATGCACCGACCGTCACTTTTCGACTCTCGATCTCCCGCGCGAGTCGCCGATTTACTGCAGATCCCCGTCACGACAATATCAGGGAAAACGTTTACTTTTCAACGCAACGAGCCGGCTTCGTTGCCGATTTGCACCCTGCGCATCACCCGGTAGGGTGTAGAAGCGATCCGCTCTTCACGTCCCACGTAATCGAATTCACTACAAACGGAGGCACATTATTATGATTGAACGTACATTGTAATATTATTTTGATAATCGAATGCGAAAGTGCTGCCACGAGAATTAGCGAGCATCCATACCGGTTTTTCGATGACGCGGATTATTGGTTAATCTTTAAGATATCGGAGCAGTTTATGTATTGAAAAGAGACTGAATAATGAGAGACGAAAAGATTCATGTCCAACTTTGAGTTCGGACTACACGATCGAGACGCAAGGTATTTATTATTATCTAGATGATTCTCAAGTAGCATAGCGCATGCGTCCCTATAAAGGATCATTTCAGCAATTAGAAAATCAATTCCTTGCAATAATGAAACGATCATAATACGAATGCAAATACATTAATTGCGAGTGTCGATGAGCGTAAAGCCGCCATACAAAAATTAATTTTTATACTTGTATTAATTTTTTTAAGTAAGGCGACCGAGTCAAGTAAAATGATCGAATTGCAAGCATAGTTTAGATGAATTACATTGATTTATAATTTACAGACAAGAATTTGTAATCTGGTATTTCGTTAAATGTAAATACTAATTGTCTCCTGGGCTTTCGCAATCGTTTAATCAATAATCTTCATATGATGCAGAATTAACAATAAAGCCATTCGTATTAAAAATCCAAAAATATCATACGTCTAGTTAAACAAATTATCGGATGCATAAGCTGCGTATAATAAAAGTCTGGGTTAAAATTTTCACAATTAATTAAAAATTAAATTTGTATTGCTAATTGCTTCTTATAGTGCTCAATATTTATCCTTAATCAAATTGTAATTAAAAAATATACAATTTTTTATTGCTAGCATGAATATTGCCACCAAAGTTTAAATATAAAACGACACAGCAGACATACGCCTTAAACAATTATCACCATACTTGTATCAAGATCGGGTCAACTAGGAATTTTTCTTCCTACTCAACTCATAAAAAGAAAGAAAAAATAACAATAAAAAATTGATTTGAACTTATTAATTTTATAACAAGCACTTTAATTAAAATGGAAAGAATATTGATTAACTGTAATTGAATACTAAATCTACGAGGTATAATAATGAAATTTACAATCTGCGCGCGCGTGTGTGTGTATTAAAGATAAACGAATGCACTTTTATCTCCTAATCAGTTTACCATCTGAACAATAAAATTCAATCTTTGAACTGGGATTGTTATTTTACATTTTTAACTATCGTATTTTAATAATTATCGTCAAACTACTTGGCAAATATGCAATTATCAATTATCCGACAAAACAAAATTCATTTATTCTCATAATAACGAAATTTCACGATTTAATATTATTTTAGCCATTGAATCTAAACATTACATTATAAATGATATATTATTCGTTGTAATGTTAAATTGAGAATTGCGGCTCATTTTCAGGAAACTGTGGGCTTAACGCTTCGTCATATATATATATATATATATATATATATATATAGATAGATACGATTTGAAATTATAAATTAATTATAAATGACTGAATTTTTCAAAGTAATAATTGTACATTAAAATGTCCACAATTTATTAATTTTAACGCATTCATTCATTCATTGAAATGAATTTTATCGTATTAAGATTAATCTTGTAAATTATAATTTAATTAAATACATTTTTAATGTCGTATTTATTGGTCGTCATATCCGAAAATCGTGCCATTATTAGATAAAAACTATGTTTTTTTTTGTTTTTTTGTTTTTTTATACACATTATGCAATAATTAAATGAACTTTGTAAAGTAAGTCTAGCTAGAATTATATAGAAAATAATTCTCATTAATGTTTCGCGCATATCTACATCTAGTAGCAATAGTTTGGAAAATTAATTCATTCGTAGTAGTCTGAATTCGTGTGTCAGTGTGTGTTAGCAGCGAAAATTTCATAAAACTTTTTTCTAATACATTTTTAATAATTTAAATAATGCGGTGCGACACAAATGACTAATATCGTAATACCTTCCTACTGTCGCTCTTTATTTAAATTCTGGCTCGGAATCGAAAATGCGCATCTCGAAATCAAAAATGGTTTTTGCATTAACTTAAACGTACACGTGCATAACTTATGCATCGCTTACGTACATCGAGCTTGAAAGTACGCCGATTTTTGCCAAAATTCTAAATACGGATAACCGATCTTAACATTCAATCCTAAAATTGAGTCGCAGTTACAGACGAAGCCGAAATATCTTTTTCACTTTAATTTCAGTGCTACCTCACTCTCGCACAATCCTATCCACCGAAGCCGATCAGAAATCGATAATAAACCGAGGCTCATCGATCGAAGGCACGTGCGGCTCTCGGACGACGACTCATCGGATTCTTGGTATATTTAAGGTCGCATGGTAAATGCGCTTAAAGCCGAGTCTACGGGACGGTCACCAGCTCCGTCATGCGTCTTCGCGTCGGCAGTGCCGCTCAGCTCCCCTCGTCGGCAAAACCGAACTTTATTGATCGGCCTCGCGGTGGCTCTCTTCCTCCGGCCGTCGTCCCCACCCGGCTTCCCGCGCAACTTTTGACAGTCCTGACGCATGCACGCACACCAGCGTGCACGCATGCACGCCTATTGCAAATTTTTAAGGGCGTGCGCGCGCGAATGAGAGAAAAAAAGATAGATAGATAGATAGATAGAGAGAGAGAGAGAGAGAGAGAGAGAGAGACATGTGCAAGTCCCCCGCGCTTGGGGCAGTGCGCGCGCACCACCTACTTGGTGCACGAGACTTAAGCGACTCCTCGGCGGTGGTTCCTTAGGAAAAAGACGACGCCAGACGGCCACCTCCCTTCTCCCAGTACACCCCCTCCCCTCTCGCTACACTGTCCCTCCTTCACTCTCTCTCTCTCTCTCTCTCTCTCTCTCTCTCTCTCTCTCTCTCTCCCCCAATCTGGGTGGGGCAGTTGAGGCGTAAGTGCGCAAACACCTGGCCCGGAATCTACCGTACGAACAGACTCTTGGCATTTTACTTGCCGAGAACTCCTCTCTACTCTTATTTTCTCGCTCACCACGAATCTCACTATTAATAACAAAATAACGTTATACGCGTAGCCAATGTAAGAAAGAGTTCGAACAATCGACACAAGACTTGCATAAATGAAGCTTTTACCAGCCCTTTGACCAACTCTCTCATTTATTATTAATTCTATAATCCCGTTCAAGGATTATTTTCGTTTTAAGCTTCTCACTGTACTTATACTCCGTACCATTATTATCTATTACGAGGAACGTACTTAATAGGAAGCAAGGATGTTCATATTGAATTCTCTACTGATGTTCTAAAGACCGAATAATGAACTAAAAATATTCGTATAACGTTGATATTTTTTAGCTGAAATTGTACCATAAGAGGCATAAAAAAAAAGCTAGTCCGTAGCTGAATTTTCCTAAAAATAAAATTATTTTTATATATTATAATAAGCTTTAACGGCTAATTGTAAAATGGCTAGCTTACAAGATAATATTATGCTGGGAAATTTCGAGTAAAATTATACTTTTAAGTGAAATCCTAAGCTGAACGTACAACTCCTGTAAAACTAATAACATTTAAGGGGATTTGTCAGTCAATATCCAAATTTATTACAAGCTGCTTTGAAATTCGATAAATTTGGAATAAAATATTAGAGGCAAATAAATGTAACGATATACTTTGAAATTTAAAATCACTTTTATGTCAGGTACTTGAACATATTTAATTTTAAAGTTGACTGATTATCATTCATAATTTTTTAATTTAGAATTACACTTTAAGGATATTCCTAAACAAATAAATAATTAGGTTAAAATTAAATATTAACATAATGCATTCTTAGACTGAAAATTTACGATCGAAATTATGTAAAATTATAGATAGTTTTTATTTTAATATATACATATATATTATATATCGTTAATATTTCTTAAATTTGAATCAATTTATGAGGTAAAGTCTAAAATAAAATTTTCCCATTAATGACAACGGTATTTAATTTTCATTTCATCGCACAAATATTGAATTTGGTCTTCCGAATATTACTTTATGACATAACATATCAGAAACAAATTTTCCTTAAAATATTATACATAATCTAATTATCGCTGCATTAAAATGTAAAACGAAAAAAAAACAGTGTATTTCAATAATAAAAATAATTGAAGGAATTTGTTCGATATTAGATAGGAATTGAGGAACTAATGCAATCGATTATTCCATGAAATGATTTTAAAATTCTTTTATATAATGTACATAGGATATGTTTATTAATTGATTTACCTTACACATAGTAATTAGAAATATTGTATAAAAGCATTGTAAACAAACGCAAAAGATAGTTTTTACAATAAATCAATAATATAAAAATAAAACAAGAATTTTCAAAGTAAAGAAAAACATGGCAGATACTGCAGAATTATTGCCTCGATACCGTGAAAAGATTATTATTCTATTAAATTAAATAATGTTATAAGATTCTTTATACATACATTATTTAAAAAAAAAATGTAATATAAATTTATTATATTAATAATCAGATCTATTGGATTAAGCCGTCTACATCAATTGTAGTTAAATATGTTAACTAAACTTTTAAATACGTAAATTGTAATTGAAGGATTTTTCATAATCATCAAGGCCAATATATTTTTTTGTCAATGTAATTAAACAAACATAATTCATCGATTTTAAAATAATAAGAAAATCGATTTTGTTTAAATTTGCTAGAATAGAATACTCTAATCGGGAAATTAAAATCTGATAAAAAAGAAAAAAAAAGTTTAGAAAACCAGTAAAATCAAACAAAATGTTATCCAATTCGCTACTAACAATCTAATATATTCTGTTAGTTTTTATTCTTTAGCGTGGCATAAAAAATACAATTTACGTTTTTTATTCAGCATGAATATCGGTAAAAAAAAAATGAATGCAAAAATAACGCTATAGGCACAAGTTTGTCTAGCAAAACGTGTACAATAAATATGGTCATGATTTAAAAATTATAAATATTCATAATTACAGTTCATTTTTACATACAATTTTTTATTATTTCTCTTTTATTCTTAAAAATGACAGAGAATTTATAGAATATTTTTTTACTTTGTTACATGTTTAAAAGTAATACCTTGAATTTCTCAAAAATCGTCTTATACTTCGAAACTTCACATTTCATAAATCATTTTTAAAGATTTTTATTCTGTTTTAATTCATTTAACTGGTATCATTTTTAATAAATGAAAAAAAAAAACAACAAACCACTAATTCTCTACAGTGGCTTTACTAACAAAATCTCAAACAATTAATTATAAAATGTACCCCATTAAATAAGATCAATATAATTCTTCGGATAATACCCAATATTAAAAAGATTTCAAAATTAATAAAATATAATTTTATTAAAAATATTAAATAATCAATAAGAAATTTTAAATTAGAACATTTTTATTTCATCTAAAATAAATGATTACACTTGTTGAATTAAAATTTTTTTATAGAGTATCCTAATACTAATATTAATTAACTTCCATAATTAATGAGTTTTTACAAATATCCATCACTCCTTAAATATAATAAATCATTTAAAAATGTAATAAATAGATCGTGAAATAAAACAACATATTAAAGAATCCAAATTAAATTATAATTTATGATATTTATTTCAATGGTTAGATTCTTTTACTGTAATTAACCGAATATTGATTTTTTAATAAGTAATTTTCTTATATATACATTTATTTTATCATACATTAACTGGCAAGATTCTTCATTATTTTCGTCAAAATTTATTATAAAAACTTAATTATCTTTTCCCTATTCTTTTAAGTGAATAATCTGATATTTACAAATCATTTATTAATATTAGTTACCATAACTAAGGCAAACTATTGAAATAAATTTATCAAGTTTCTTTTCATAATTATTATTGGAAAATAGTTGAAATATAAAAATAATCACCATGGAAATATTAGATTATTCATCATAATATTAAAATATTAATAAAACATAATATGTAAATACTATTTATTATAAAAAACGAAATATTATTAATAGAATCTCTTTTAAGTATTTATATATAATTAATAGAAAATAATATTCTGAATTTTCGAACAATTTCTTGCATCTGCTCAGTGAATTCTACTCGTATTTTATAATCAATAACTTTGTAAGTAATGCAAAAAAAATCGAAAATCATTTTTCTACAGAAAACAGAAACTATTACGTTACCCAACTTTATTATTAACTTTATTATTTCATCAACATAAATACTATGATCAATCAAGCTAATAAAAGTTTATTCGCTGTTTGTTCCTTTACTTCGTGTTATCGCTTTTATTACTATTCCACCCACAAAGAAAATAACAAATACTGGAAATCTCCTACACCAAATCTGCACTTCGGCGTTTAGCGTTCTTGTAATGGAAAACCAGAGGCTCTGACGTGTGAGGCATTAAATGGGCTTTCCAACACAGAAAGTGCACGAACGAAGAAAAACATGTGTTGCCATATGATTGACACGTAATAAAATACGCATGTTCGCATTCTCTTAACTAGAAATTATAAAAGCTTTGTAAATATAGGCGATTTTCGATTTCAATCGATTGATGTTTATATTGCGTTAGCTATGTTTTATAGATAATTCAAATATTAATATTTTAAAACAAACAATTTGTCGTCATTAAATATATTATTATTTCTATGATTATTAGTACATAGGATAGAAATATTTTCAACTTTATGTTTGAGTTATTTTTTTTACTTATTTTAAGAGAATGAATACGACACGTTGAAAATATTAAAGTAATAACTAATTTTCGATGTTTAACGAAGTACCGTGTGTACTTAATGAATGATGTTAATGTTGATTAATGAATTTATCAATTTAATATTTTAACGAACTTTTAAATATATTTTAAGTTATAACGTCTATATGAACTATACATAAGCAATCATGATTATAACTTGCATACAAAGATATTTAATTCATGGTGTTTTATTGACTTGGGCACACGTTGATGCTAATTAACTCAAAGAGTGATTGTTCTTCTTTTTTTCGATTTTTTTACTTAACACTTAAATACACACACACACACACACACACACACACACACACACACACATATATATATACACACACACACATGCAAAATCATTTTCGCGCAGCCATTTTTAGTGACTTATTTTATGGAAGGTTACAAGCATGTACAACTTTCGCAAAAATAGATGAAAGTTACAGGCGAGGGCAATTGATTTTGACGTAACACGATTGAATTTTTATCGATGAAAACGTCAATAGCTGCTGAAAGTTGACTACCTTCCGAGATGATCAGCAAAGTAAATGCTTTTGTATCTGGATTAATAGTTTATCGAAAATAAGGCGCATATATGTTCAATATTCCAACAAATTTAGTGGATGTCTCAACTAAAATTAGGAGAAAACTATTAAAGTATACAAATTGATGTATTTAATGAAAGAATTTTTTTTTAATATTATAGGTAATATTACTTTATTAACATTATAAATTTATGGACATTTAGCTATTTAAGTGTAATTGATGAATCCTCGATTAAATTTTTATTTGTTTACTTTTTTATATTATAAATATATGCAGTTATATAAAATTTAAATTAAATGCATTAATTTAATAAGTAGTTATAACATTGCTTGTACATTCGCTAAAATAACTAATAAAAATTTCACAAGTAATTATTGTAATTATTGTAATTTTTACTTTGAACATTAATACTAACGTGGAATTATAATTTGTTAGTAAATTCTATATTTTCTATCAACTGTGCATCTATTTTTTTATTAAGGATGCTTAATGATGTACGATTAATATGATAAATATTTTTAATAAATTCCAAATAAAAGTATTATGGAATAAAATAAAAAAAAATAATAATAAATAAATAATTACAAAATATTAAACGTTTGCGTAACTTTTACAACATAATTATTAATGATGACTATTTTATACAAAATTGTAATTAAATGAGAAAAAGGTCGAAGTGGAAAAGAATAAGTAACATGATAGTATCTTCTCTCTGAAATTCATTTTTATAAATAATTAATATTATAATCTACTCTCTATTTACTTTATTTTCATAAATATATCCTTCCAATATTCTATACTTGTACATAATCTTACACAATAACACTTTTATTATTATTTACATTTAATTATCTAAAATACATTACTATGGCATAAAAATATAAAAACTAAGATATGTAGTGCTGATAAAAAGGGGATCTCTCAAAGTTAGAGAAATATAACTGCAAAAACTTGACGGTAAGAAACCAGTTTCCTTTCCAGGTTCATGTCAACTTATTTACTGTTAACGCTAGTAGCAAACAACATTACATCGCTAGCCCATAACTAAGACCAGATTAACAACCACCCTACGTGAATTTACGGAACAACAAAGAAGAAAGTTCCGTTTCTTTCTCTTTTTTTTTTTTTTTTTTTTTTTTTTTTTTTTTTTTAACCAAGAAATCGCAGGTTTTCTTATAAAAACGTAGAAAAAATCCAGTTGCCAACACCTTTTCTCACATTTTTCTCACCTCTAAATAATTCATTAATCTTTCGATATTTAGGAAACTCAAAATTTATAAAGTTTATTAATAAAGTATGGATACTACATGTCATCGAAATAATCTCTTTAATCAGATAAATTTAATCTCATAAGACTTCATTGAGCTTGAAATAGTGAAAAAAATTTAGCATATTGAATGATTTAGCGAAATTCAAGGAAAACTACGTTACATTCTATCATATTGTGATAAAATATTTTAAGAACATTATAATGCGTATTTTAATTAATAAATGCATTTGAAAAGAAAACAAAAATCCAAAAAATCCATATTCATACATTCCATTACAATAATTGATTAAAATTATATATACGAAAAATTATTAAAATGTATTCTTTTTATTCATTATTTATCTATTTTGATAACAAGAAATGAAATGTTTATTAGTGTCGATACCCATACAAATAAAAAAGCTTATAAACTTATTCTTTTTAATTATATGAGGTAAAATTCTATAAAACTTATTATTAAACTTATTCATTAAACGAGTAAAGAAATATTCGCAGATAAATTTTAAGTGAAGCTTGAATTTAATATTTTCATTATTAAAATATCTATTATAGTATTGGAATAATTATAACACAGCTATTTCAACAAAATACATTCACAAAGTCTAACAGTTATATTTCATTTTCCCGATGATAGTTATAAATACAACGATTTAAGACCACCGAGCATACACCTTTATCATATTATTGGATATTAAGTCAATGAGTGTTAGCTTTGAAAGTACTGACTATGCTAATCTGTTTACCTAAGTTCTATATTGATCGACAGGCCCTTAATTGAATATTTATTGTGTTTGAAGCATTAATAATGTAAAATATGTTGCCTTCATACACAGCAGAAATCCAACATTCGAAATTAGCAATGTTTTTATTTATGTAAAATAAACATTATATTATATTGTATTAAAGGTAATGAAGAATTCAAGAATATTATTTCCTTATCTTATGTGTATTTTCTCCAGCATTGGTCCACATTGGGGCATATCAGTGGGGCTGCTGTAAATTAATCTTATCTTACGTGCCGAGGGAGATGTAGAGATGACCATCTTATTAGCGCCCCTAACAGAAATTTTGTAATCTTCATTTGTTTTACATTACGTTACCAGACAATCAATCAAGGCTCTTACGATAATTTGTGAGCGATTAGTTTAATATATTAGGCTACTCGTTCAAATTCAAAGAAAAATATCTTTTGTTTGAAAGCAACCGCATAATTAATATTGAATATGATTAATTAGAAATTCACTGTGCAGATATACTATAGCATTTATGAGACTTGGTATTTCAAAATACCTTTATCGTTACTCCCTAATCTGAATTTGATACTATTTTTATGAGGAATATTACTATTTGTAATGTATATTCACATAGATTTCCTATAAAGTTAGGCATTGCACGTAACATCGCTATAAGAAAAGCAAACAACGCGAATGTAGATAGTTACGAATATATTGAATTAGAATATCTCGTTTGTGATAAAATACAGATGACCTAAAGGGAATATATTGATTGATATTGTCGAGCCAGAGTGTCGAGTCTCCTGTAAGTTACTACGTCCAAGTCTCTAGCGTATCAGATGACGCCAAGTGCCGTAGTTATGTGAATTATAAAAAGGACGAGGGATGAAGAACACTTGGTAGGTAAGATGAGATACACTGCCCGACTACGACAGGGATATCGATGAAGAGACTTGCTTTCTACTATTTAAAAAAAGAGTATTTGTAATAAGAAGGGGAAAACATGAAAAATACGAAATCTTATTTGAGAGGGAAACTTGGACATTTATATAAAATATACATGAATTAATGTATTACAACGTAAACATTTCCGTAGCCTTTAATAGAGTAGGTAACGCCATGCATTTTAGATATTGATTTCATAAGTTTGCCGGTAACTGTGATTGGCTAAAACTTACGTTCTAATTAAATATATTATTATCCAATGGAGCTTCATGATACATAGATTTACTTTTGGTCGTTTCTCAAGTGCCAGCAAAATCCATGAAATCCTGCGCGATATCAAACAACTCGGTTTATTTCCAGTGCACTACTTAACGACGAATGGACTCTTCGATGTTTCATACCATTATAATGGATTGACCTGAAATATGCTGTTACGTAACCGAAAAATCGATCGACGTAGCAAACAATAACCAGGATCCGTCAAAATACCGAGCCACGACGCTGAGAAACGCTCGCCCGTGGAACATCATCTTTCCTCCTCTTCCTAAAATGATTTTGCTTAAAATAAGATTAGCGCCGAAGATATATTATATATTTACCAGGTATCAATTGGATAACGAAAACCACGATTCGTTCAACATTATTCTCCCGAAAACAGGCTTGGAAACAGTACCGTAATTGTAAAAAGTCTAATAATAGCCTTTTATAAACAATAGTTATGCAATCTATTTAAATTAGCTATATAAGTCGCATATATAGGATAGAAGAAAATAAAAGCGTCATTTTTCAAATGTTATTTTTATATTGTTTATATGATACATATTCGGTTAGAAAAATAATGCTCAACGCTGACGTTGTCGAGAATGCCGAATGTCCCGTAGACTTCAAGAATCATAAGCAAAGAGGATCTCTCTCACGAACCAAAGGATTGTCTTATATCGCGCATTTAATTAGCATTTTTAATAATTAATGGCAAAAATGAATTTTTAATATTAAAAGATTTTAGCTCAATATTTCAATGAAACGAACATAAAATTTATCCATCAAATAATTTTGCTTCTTCTTTGTAATTTTAATTTATGTTCTCATAAGCAATTACGTATTAAACCTTATCGATTTTATTTATAAAGTTTTTACTTATTTTTATATTTATTACAAATTTATAAATACATATATTCTATAGAACAGATGAGATTCAGCTACGTAGGAGCAATTGTTACAATTCTTACAACAATATCACGATTCGATACATCTTAGCTCTCATTCATTATTTTATTTTATTATATTTTATCTATGTCAAACAAACAATTGTATTCAATATAGAGAACTTTTTTTTTTTTTTTTTTAAGTAATAAAATCGCTACATCTCAAAATTCATCGAATTTCAAATACAATTTTTTTTTAAATCGTTGAAAAGTAACTACCAAATAAAGCAATGTAATAAGTAAAAATTATACATGCATGTATTTACATTATGTGAGATGATAGTACACTAGCATTAACTGCAAAACTTTACTGCTGCAATAATAACAATCTTATGAAGTAGAAAACGATAGTAAATAATGTTCAACAACTTATATTTATCATTTTATATTTGTTAACAAAATTTTTGATATTGTTAATGATAATTTTTTTTATTACAATTCCAAGTATTTATTTAGACTTTATTAAAACATTAAATTTCGACATCGACTTCAAATTTATTCAATGATAGGCAAAATTAAGCTTAAAATATTTTTTTTTAATACCGTGTTTATTAGAAATAATTTCCTAGAAACTCTGTTACAATACATTGTTACATGTTGTTATAAACCAATATTCTACTTTCAAGTATGTGACAGATATTTGAGGATATTTGAGGATAATTTCTTTCTAATTTCATCTTACATGAAAATTAACTTTGATCAAAATATTGAGAAATGAATAAGAAGTATAAGTTTCATAAAATGAATAAATAATTATGACGAAATATAATTTTCAATACAATAAAATTGAATTTGCGGGAGCAAATATTAGAAGACAAGGAAAGTAAAAGACAGAAACAATGGCTCAGTAATGCTCCAATGAAATATTGATCGTCGGAAGCGCGCGCAACACCTGCAACCATGTGACCCACCCTTGGCTTTCTCTCTCTCTCTCTCTCTCTCTCTCTCTCTCTCTCTCTCTCTCCGTCTCTCTTACTCTTGTTCAACTGCCAGTAGACATAAACAGTTCTTTCTTTCTCCAACACCATACGCAAAATAACCCCCTCTTTCATTCGCTCTTCTTCTCAAAGTACATCTGCACCTTGGCACGTGTTCGCGCATCCTCGAATAAGAAAAGAGCAAATAACAGCCTTGGCTCTATCAAAAAAATTTTTCTTCCCTGCTCTCCTTGAGACTATACTCAATACTTTGTTTCTCCCTAGTTTATCGATGTGCTTAATCAACTAAAAGATCGGAAAGAGCGCATTTATTGCCCTCTCTAGGGTTGTCAACAAAAGAGGTGTGAAAGAATCTATGACAAAGGAGTGAGAGAGGAAAAGACACTTAAAGTGAATACGACGGAGGTAAAAGAGAAGTTGCGTTTTTGCACACTCTACGGAATTTACATGGCGTTTATAAGGTAGTACGATTGGAAAAATGCTTCACTGTTCTTCTTTTGAATGATGTGAAGCTTACGAGTTCAAAGGATCCGATGCAATTCCACATCAACAAAAAACGTTACAAAAAAAAAAAAATAATATATTAGCAAATTCTTTTTCCGCATCATATACGATGTTACAATATCTAGAAGAATTATTCTTATATAATGTTTTTTAAAATATGTCCAAATTACATAATTTAAATTATTTTCATTAGTGTTAGAAAAGTTCATTTTTATAATTTTTATATACTTAATAACAATCACCCTATAAAGTCTTACTTTATAAAATAATAATAAAAAAATTATTTTTTCAAATCAATCGTAGACATAATATGAGACTACAAATTAATTAATTGAATCTTAGGATTTTTCTAACAAACTAATATGTTTAAAGTATTATCCTTGAGCTAACATCCTTGATTCCATCTCTAAAATACCAATTTATTCACTTTATAACATTGCTAAAAAAAATTGTTTCAA
Organism: Ceratosolen solmsi marchali; assembly: GCF_000503995.2. Taxonomy (NCBI): domain Eukaryota; kingdom Metazoa; phylum Arthropoda; class Insecta; order Hymenoptera; family Agaonidae; genus Ceratosolen; species Ceratosolen solmsi. Next base: position 2,545,620 of record NW_011948426.1, on the reverse strand, counting down.
CGAGAATTAATTTAATTATCATACATGCATTCAACAAGAAATTTAGCTTATACATTTTATGCTAAAAAATTTCTTGCTATCTGTTAATTCTACATAAAATAGATACTAACAGTATTGATTTAATAGAAACAATCGATCAGCTAATTATAAAGCTTTTAACCATTAACATTAACACTAGCATATAATATATCTTTAAATGAATTAAAAAATTTTGAAAACCTTCTAATGTATATAAACATATTTTTAAATAGCAACTTCTATCAAAATCAATGTTTAAATTAATATATTACAAAAAAAAAAAAAAAAACACACACACACACATTTAGATGTAAAATAAATACAGACAATAAATAAAATGTTGTAATATCTTTACGTTTTATTATAAAGAATGAAGCGTATGTTGTGGAAAATGAATTTCCGATGATATGTATAATTATAAAATATATTTGATACTAAATAATACAATAAAACATGATTCTTTTGAGTCACAGAGATCAAATATAGTTTTCTCAAAAAAATTAATATTTTTAAATTGAATGTTTAATGGTTAAATCTTAATAAAATTTTTCGATATTACTCAATATGTTTAATATTATTGAAATATTTTAATAGTTTAAAATTATAAGATAATATTTATATATTCACTTGATTGATTATAGCTATATAATAGCAATTTATTGTCATATGCAACAAGCAAATATTATCACTATCATTTACTACACTTTCTCAAGACATAATATATATTAATGACATGTGTGTGTGTGTGTGTGTGTGTGTGTGTGTGTGTGTGTGTGTGTGTGTGTGTATTAGTGTGTGCGCGCGTGTTCGTGTATTCCTTTGTCATTTGTACAATAATATAATTGGGTTTTATTTTATTTAAAACTACGTCACAATTATTTAAGAGGTTATAGCAAGATGTAAGGTTTATTCAATGTTTTATGATCTTAGACAACTTTGATTTATAGTAAAACTAAAATCTATGGTAAATAAAGTTACAAAGTCGAGGTTCGTTCGAGTCTTTCATTCGAATTTTTATTAAAAAAAGGCGAACGAAAGTAGTTCCCATTGAGTTGCTTTAACACAAGGTCACATATTATAAACATAATTATCGATTTATTAGTTCAATATTTGAAATGAATATATTTATTTATTTACTTATTGAAGCATCGTATACATAAAATATTTAACTAATTTGACGCTCAAAATTTTATTGAAGGTTGACAATTAAAATTTATTATGAATAACATATTATATATCACAATATTCAATTTACGAGAGTATATAGAATAAAAAAATACATAAAATTTATGATATGTATATAAATAATGATATTTATACTTAGAATGCGGTTATTAGATTGTTGACATAAATGGAGAAAAAAAAACATTTTAGCGTATTTATAAGTGTCTTGATGTTAATATATTAATCATTGAATGATGCTATTGAAATGATTACGCAAGCTACAGAGGATGTAAGTAATTATATTATGCAGAATGAAATGAAGGAGAAAAAGATCGTGTCTTATGAGAAAGCAAGGAAATTATGTAATTCTTCTTTGACAAGATAATAATAGAGAAATTTTTGTAACTGTCTATAATATAAATCCTTAAAATTTTTCAGAGACAGGATCAAAAACTCATGCGTGACGGGGAATATCATTTTCGAATTTTCAAAGTAAAATTATTATGTAAAGATTAATGAGCTGACAGTAGAGCAGGATATATTCTTACTAATAAATTAAATTATCTGGAAAAGAGTATTAAAGATATTACCATAAAAATGATTCATATCAAGTTTTGTGTCATTAGCTAAATAAAAAATTTAGAATTATAAAAAATTCTACTTAAAAAATCAAGTAAACTGCATTTGTCAAATTCGTTGATGCTTAATCGCAAAGAAAATGTTACTAACCTCTTTCAAACAATATTACAAACACATGCTCCACATGCTCCACATGCTCCACGCGCGCACACGCACACACACGCACACACAAAATTATACAATGAAATATGCAAAGCAAGCATAAAGAATTTATCAATCTAGAACTATATACAACATACTTTTTTGTTTAAGTAAACAACTGCAAAAAATTAATTTAAAACAATCTTTTAAAAGTTTCACAGTTGTCTTACAAGGATGTAAAGGAAATTTTTGTTCTTTAGATTAATATTACGATGGATTAAGCCATTTTCAACATAAAAGCGGCTTTTCGTGTTATTGAATACTGAATACTGAAAATGAATGAAAACTCAATAATTTGTTTTAGTAATGAATTTTATAAAAAAAATTTTAATTTACAAATGTTTACAAATAATAATATAATATACAAATGACCCAAGTATATAATAACTTTAATAACTTGATTTCGAGCCTCTGCAGTGGTATAACTATTTTAAATATACATTATGTTTAATAATTACAAAAATATAATTTCCCCTTTCAGAGATATAAAACATTGTTGATTAAAATCGATATTTAACTTATATGAAATGTTCACAACCCTATTTCACAAACATAAATATTACGTTATTTTAATAAAATTTATTTTAAATTAATTTATCTTAAATAAGCTACACTCATATATCGTATTTATTCAATTCTTATTGATTATTTATATTTATGGATTTGCTTATTCTCTTCTAATTTATTTCCTTTATGTAAAAACCCCTAATAATTTAAATTAAAATATAAATAGAAAATATATTTTAATACAAAGGATTCGTAATCTCAATACGAAAATCATTACTCTACTTACATTATATTGTACATTATAAAATAATATTATTTAAAGTTTATGTTAATATTTTCTTACGTTGACCTCTTTAATGTTGAAGAATTTGAATTTACAATTTTTCTAAAAATCTAGAATAACCTCCCGACGATAAATTTAAAAAAATCCATACGTATAAAGCATAATTCTATAGCAAAGAGTGTATATATTGAAAAGAGAATTTCGTGCGAAATAAATTCAACGAGTTCTATTCTTTTTGTGTACATTTAAAAACGGAATATCGAATGTTTGTCAATAATGGGATTTTTATGCAATATACATTCATTGAGAGCACACAACTAGTTAATTTTGAGTAATTTGCTTTAATAAAAGCTTCAACAGTGGCAATATATTAGAAACCAACTTTTCATTATGTAAAAATAAGCAGAAAGTAGGTGAATCGAGGCCAGAAATAAACTTAATTATTAAATGAAAACAAAGAGAAAATTAATTTGTCTTTTACAACCGCAAATTTCTTTACAATGAGCTAATCGCAAGCGTACAGATAAAATCGGCAAGAGTTAACATATTTTCCCTTAAAGAATAGTATGCTTGCATTTACAAATAGTATAATTATATGTTATTTTTGTTTCAATTGTAATTCTTATCTGTGCTTGTCAAAATATGCATAAGATAGAGAAATACGTACTTTGATGAAATGTGAGTTAGAGAATCAAATGTGTGTTTCCTTATTCTTCTTCGTATTGTTGTTTGTAAAATAAACTTTACAAAAAGGATTTTTCTTTAAAAATAAAAACAATTGTTTAATAGATGCAAAGTTGTCGAACCAACTTATTTCGAATCGCTTATAAAACTCGACTGACTCTTAACGATGACACAAGATATGAAGGTAAAAATTATTGCGAAATCGAATCGGTATCAATGTAACATTTATAAGACACACGTGTTCATAAAGTCTGAATAAAAAATGTTATTAAAAATTTAATATTTAATATCGTGCAATCTTTAATGCGAGATTTTAGCATTAAGCGACATTAAGCACACAAGCACACCGTATTTAAATTTAAGGTATGCCTCCATATATTGTAGCAAAAGCATATCCGAACAAAGCAGTAAGCTTTTTTGATCCATGAATTTGAAAACGAAATTTGATAAAGCTTGTAGAGTATTTCCTTCAACAGATTGAACTTGATGGGATTGATATATTTAAGTTATACAATAAACTAATTGGTTTGGAAATTTTTTTTACTTCAATTTTATTATATTCTAAATTCTTTAATACTGCTGTAGTTTTTGTACAATTTATGCTATTATTTTTGTTAAAATCAAATTGAAAATCGTATAAAGTGAACCTTATGTATAAACACGTGATATACAAAATAAATACCTTTTATGCTAAATTTTTCAATATGGATTAAAATCAACAACATAGATTTTATTCTAGTATTATACCAATATTTTGTACGATAAATGTTTCACAGTTTTGTTTATTTTTTATGTATTCGAAAGCAACGTATACTACGACTGAAAAATCATAAAATTAATACCTAATGGAATTGAAATATCGAATACAATAATAATATTTGATACACAATAAGACTTGCTCCACAATGAAAATGGTTTCTTGTCGATTCAATATTTATGAAGTTTCAATATTATGTGAAAAATACTTTATTAAAAATAACAAAAGATTAGCTAATAAAAATAGTTAAATTTTCTGAAGCTATGAAGCCTGACGACGAGTCAATTATTGCTTTAACGTATTTTTTCAAATACGTTTTTATTGGAATTTTTCTCTTATGCATTCAACGGCATTCATTTTCACTGACCTTTTTTTATAGATCAGACCAGTGCTGAGATTCGCGCTTGATTAAGCAAAATATCGATAGTCTGGAAAAAAAATTGATAACAAAAACAACGTTTTCCTAAACATCATCAATTCTTATTAATACTATTCAAAATTTTTCTCCAAACAATGAGAATTGTTAAATCCGAACATTTATTTGATACTATTCAGATGATTAAAATTATTACATTTAGTAGAATTGAAAAATTAATCGATTAATAACAATAACGGCGACGACGACGACGACGACGACAACAACAACAACAACAACAACAACAACAACAACAACAACAACGTGAATACGTATTATAAAGTGATAAATTAGCTTTTATTTGCAAATTCTAAAAAATACATTTGTGTAATACGATATAAAGGATAAATATAAATTCAATTAAAATTTTTTTGTAAAATTAATTATCAATATTTTTCATTTGCAATCGTTTCAATTTAGAAATTTATGAATATTAATAAATTATAAAATATTTATTTAAATTTAATCATAATAGGTTTAATTAATGCCACGAATGCTAAACTATGCAATTTAAATATTTCAATATTAAAAATGTATTCTTATATAATCCACACGTTACAAGTACTTAATAATTAAAAAATTTTATGTCTGTGTGTGCGCGTGCGTATTTAATTACGCATAAAAGAATTTGCATCGATTTATAATAAGTTATATTAATAATTACTCTAATTGTAAAAGGATATACTTCTTTAAACCTTTGCTGCATTATTTCATTGATTCATAATTTTATTACGAAGAAAAATCAAATCCACACTTGTACCCATTTTGATCTTGTTAAACGTAGAATACAATAAAATTTTCCGATTCACCCATTATATACGTTACTCATAACAAAATGAAAATTCTCACATTTCTTTCATTTCCCTTAGTTTTACGAAGAAATAAATTAACATTTCGACACCGAGAAATAACAACGTCATTATCATCGAGATGCATTGCATCATACCCTCAATTCGCGTAAAGTAAGAGACAGAAATAAAACTAAACGAAGAGCAGTGTATTTTCCAATGTAATTCGCTAGAGCTATTAAAAACAAAAACAAAAAAAAGCGCAAAAAAACAACTCGAAAATGTCCCAATTAACGCAAACAAAAAAATACATCAAGAACAGTCACTTGCGTCAGGGAATAGTCGAGCGAACAGTCCATTGTAATAAGTTTGTCGCGAAACACGTGAGCGGTAGGAGGCGGCAAATGAAGAAGACAAACGTACGTTCGGGGTAAAAAGTACTGATGAGCCAAACACCTGAACGAATTCACACTTGTGTGTGGTACGAATACCCGACGATACTTACTTACACCTTGCCCGGACCAAAGGTGATAAAATTACGCGCGGCAGGCGCATCTTCCTCCGCACATACCCTCACTGGCGAATGCTACAGGTGGCCTGCATTTAATACTCACAAAGCCATGCGAGTGTACTCGAGCCTCTGTGCATGTGTGTACACTGTCCTAGGCATTGCTTTTCGAATGTTGATTTTAGAGCGGATTCGCCTTCAAACGAATTCCCTATCTCTGGACACCTGTTAATTCTCTTTTTTTCGGAGTCATCGGGTCTACGTGTATTTTCGTTGGATGAGGCTGCCGAGGGTAATCGCAAATCGCGGAGGCAAGTTTGTCAAGAGCAACAAAAAATATGCAGTCAAATACGCAGTGAGACGAACGAACCTTAAGATTTTATAAAATAACAAAGCAGAAACAGTCTCTAGATTAAATATCGATGAAAAAAAAAAAAAAAAAAAAAACTTATTTAATGAAGTAATTTTAAATTTGAAGCTTAAATCAATACGCAATTTAATATATTGAATATCAACATTTGTTCTTAAAATAACTATTTTATGTGTGTTTATGTGAGAGCGCATGCGCGCGCATCTGCGTGTCTCTCTTATACGAGTAAGTTTTTCATTATATTACAAAATAATACGCCAATGATTTTTCACGTAATATTTATATATACATTTTTCCATGCTTGTATAGATAAACAATTGACTTTCAACATCTAAATATAAATATGATATATGAATTCTGTACTTTTAGAAATCCCATTAGAGATGTCATGTCCTAGTTACTGTTAAAATAAAAAAAAATAAATTATAAAAAATAAAAAAAGTAGCCATCAAAATAACGAGTAACGAAAGATCTATTTGAACTTATTTAATCAAGAAATAATTATCAGGACTAATAGAACAGATGTAAGCTTCATTTCATTTATAGCCAATACAATAAAATACATCGTTTCAAAATATAACAAATCGTTAATTGTGTTAATTTATAGCCGATAAGAATTAGTTTTTATAAACGTGTACAAGATTCTTGATGGTACTCAGGGGCAAAACAACACTATACGGCTGGCGAATGAAAACTGGTGTAAAAAAAAAAAAATTCCCTCAATTTTACATCTTACACTCGGTTTTCTTTGTCCATTCGCGTTAATTGCAGAAAACAGTTCGGAAGACCAAAGAGACAAACAAGGTAATAAAAATTGCTATGTCACTATCCGCGTAAATATTGTCCTAATTAGTTGGTCAGATTGATCTGATTTCATAAAAAGAATAAAAGCCGACAGAACATTTACTCTCATTCATTGTTGTTTAAATGCGACGATCACGCATACATGTTTTCGCATACATTTTATTATCGAGCCAATGACTTTGTCGTTATTAAAAATAATTTTAGTTTTTTATAACGATTAACCAGACGAAAATGCCATTCAATTACATAAATTTTATAATATACTCGATCCACATGCACAGCATTAAATTTTACATGAGGCAGTATAGGCGCATTATTAAGCAGCGATCGTAAAATGCCATTTGGAATGGAACGACTACCTTGAACTCAAGGAATTAGACTAGTCATTGTTGATCAGTGGTTAATAATGCCGAGACTAGCAAACATTCGTCAGAATAAAATTCAGAAATTCATCATTATGAAATGTTTCATTCGCTGGGCGTCAGGTTCATTACCAGCACATTATAAAAGGCTCGAGCGAGCGCCAAAATTATAAAGAGAAAAAGTTTGCAAGTGAGATAAGCCGTACTCCATCTATTTTCGTGTAATCTAAAATTAACCTAATCCTAACACGTGCACAATGCAACACTCGGACAATAGACGAATCAGCATTTCATCCCCAACGCCAATAGAGACGATAGCATACCAAATTTAGTTTCAGTCTAAGTAAACGTTGTCGTTCAACTTTGCCACATGCGAACGTAAATATTTTATTGCGACGCTATAAATATAACAATTGATAGTAATAAGCTATTTAAATTACACGATAAATTAGCATTTTGTAGCTGTATACACGATTCGTCGTATTTCCACTATTGGATTGTCTCGTTTATTAATTAATGCATATTTTAGAAATCTAAATTTAATATGCTTGCTGGAATCCAAGTGTTATCAACTACTAACTTTTAATAAAAACTTCCAGTGTATTTATGAATTTATGTCACAGCTTGACCTCGAAAAGCATAAAACGTATACCAAATTTATTTATCGTTGTTAAAATATAATAATGAGGTTAAAATAAAATGAGATCAATACCGCAAAATCTTGACTTTTATTCAATTAAATATGATAATTTCTTTAACTTATCATTCATACACGATATTTTAGGTCTGGATTTTTGTAAAATTTCATTATGTGCATTTAAAAAAAAAAAGTTTAAAATGCACAAGTTTTAATTCAAATTTATTTTTTGTCTCTTGTTAAATATTATTTTACATTATAAATGTATTGATTGAAAAAAAAATGTACAATTTTCTTAACTTTGTTCCAAGGCAAAACTAAAGTTCATTCTACCTAGAAATTGTACCCGCCATAGTTATAAAATATCCAAATACCATTGGCACTTGCGGCAATATAATAAATAATTTATTGCCATTAGTTAATTTAAAATCACAGAGTAAACTATCCCTACACATATTTATGGTTGCCATATTGTCAAATAACTACTATTCTAATATTAAGTAAACAAAAGTGTCAGTATGTATGCCTGAAAAATATTAGCAAACTTCATTTGTGTAAACAAAACTATTATCTGTATCCCAAAAGTATAATAAAAAATCATTAAAAAATTCAAATGTTTCCGAACGATTAGAAATTATAATCATAATAATACTGATTATTTGACAATGCCGATAATATGTTTTATGTACGTTGTGTGTGTATATATATATATATATATATATTATTGCTAAAATTATAAATTAATTAATTCTATATGAGTATAATACAAGATTACTATTAGAATAATATAATTAATTTTAAATTAAAAAAAAAAAATTTATACAAACATGCATTTTGTTTTACATTTCTTACGCATATCTTACGGACACATGTCCGTTTATTAATTGAAAAAGATAATAAGGGGGACTCGTTAATTGACTCTTCCATAGATTTTTTAAAAAATATCCTGTCACTCAATGTGCAATTTATTTTCATATAGTTTGCGATTTGATTCAGATTAATACGAGATAAGTGCAAATAATAAAGCGAATTCGTTTAATTTATACAATAGTAAACGTACGAGTGCGTGCACATATAACGATATGAATAGAAGTAACAAATCCTACTTCGAGTTTTCCTTTCTCGATTGCAATAACTGAACTGATGTATAAAAACCACAAAATAATCTCCTCGTTCCCATTGGCGAATCTATATATTACAGTTTTAACAAGAAAAAAACTGTTGGAAACATCGTGTATGGATCAATATCGTCCGCTCATAGAATACGTTTTCTGACAATTTCACCCTCCACTCTAAACATTTATTATTAAGCTTTTAAAATTCATAATGGAATATCAAAATTTAATACAAATTGAAATACTATATCGCAAATGTTAATTAGAATTGATTCGACAGTTATAAACAGTTTTCTTGCCAATTGCGATAAGCATTAGTGTAAAAGGGCATCCAAGCGCTTACGTCCATTTGAAATAAATGAAATTTAAACATTAATCGAATTATGCAATTTTAACGAGATTGGTGCATAATGATTGATCAGATCATAATCTGATCATCCTTGATTGACCAGACGCCTCGGTTCCATAACGGCAGGATCTTACTATATACCGTGCAACATTCCATAATCTCGTGTATTATATATTCTTTTACTTCGGTTTTACTTAGAAAAGATTTATGTTGGCTTTATCTTCGAAAATCAAAAGAACCTTTGAAGCTTGACAAGATTATCAATTTTATTTCGAAATCCATTAAAATCTCTGTATGAACTACATTTCAGATGTATTTTCTCGATAATAAAATTGTTAAATAACTTTTGCCATTAAGATTAACATAGTTATTTAATGCATTAATAATTAATTATGCATTAATATTATATTAAATCAATCTCATCTACTATTGTATTAATAATCGAGTGATTTTAAATATTTTCTTCTCTAACAAAGTTAGAAGAAGAAGAAGAAAAAAGGGAAGTATCGAGTTAATTTATGATTATATTATTCGCTAATATATTATTCAACAGAACTTTATAATAATACAATTGTTTGCTTCGATATGTTAAAGAAAGGTAAATTTTATAATAAGAAGAACTTTTTATTAAGTTATTAATCGAGAATCCCTACCGCTAACCTACTTTTTTGTAGCGATGTCCAGTCTATGTTGACAGAATAGTGTTAAGAGCTCAAACCTACAACCTGTCAAGCTGTTTCCTATAATCACTTAGCTTTATCACAATGTATATAAAAATAAGCAATATCTAAAGTGCGCATTAATGTATCTCTGTGAAAATTATTTTACGTGTAATTTAATCAAATATCAGACATATGAAAAAAAAAAAAAAAAAAAAAACTTAAATGACGTATCATAAAATGTCTATTGGAAATGCATACGTAATTGTTTTATATGTTTGCGCAATGTATTATTTGTCGTGTGGTAATAGAAATGTTGCGTTCGTTAAATATTTTTATACATAAATTTTGCATAGGAATATTGTTATATAAAAGCCACTTAATTTTTCAAATGGTGTCAAGACTACTACTGCCTTTGCATTTGGAAAGCTGTAACAACTTAAAAAACATATATCCAGTATGAATAAGTATTACAACTAATAATAGGAAGAGAAATCGTAAGCTAAGAATTATAGTAGAATGAAAAATTAATTGCCAAATGATTATTTGAAAAAATAAGTGAATAATTAATATTTTATTAATAATTCATATTTTAATGAACTACAAATATTTGTGAATAGTTAAATTTTATAGAATATTGTTTTCTATAATTTTGAATCAAATTGTTAGTAGTAAGTTATTGTTATGGTACAATACACAAAAATTTTGTTCGAAAGCTCTACTAATTAGGAGGAGTAGCTTATTATCATAAAGTTTATATTAACAATGAGTTTTAAAAGTCGTCAATTTTGTAGTGCACTAGAAATTTTTTAAAACGAGCTCATATGACGGTTTCCTTTATATCCAATCGATGCGTAATAAAGTTTTTATATGCAAATTTTCAAATTTTTTATATTCAATAATTTCATAAGAAAATAAGATTGTTTACACCTATTGTTAGAATGCCGATATCTAATTTACAAAATTAAAAATCATAAAAATAACAAAAGAAAATAAGTAAGTACTGAATTTAGAGAATTTCATAAATTTATAAAATTTAGTTTTTATTATTCCATATATCCATGATATTTATTATATCACGCATACGCGTGTGGATCTGCATGCACCTACTCGTGCAGACAGACAGAGAAATAATATTTGATTTTAATATCTTATCACGGATTCATAAAGAGCATCCGAACAACTCAATCTAAATAATTTCAATAATAATTATGCAAGTTTCATTTTTCTTTACAAAGATACATTTTTCCTTTTGCTAATTGAAATGGCTGCACCATTCGTAATTTTAATAATTCACGTTAGCTTATTGCAGTTTGTCGAGCACCGCTATCCTTACCGCTAGATATATGAAAACTTTCAAATTTATGTATTTATAAAAATTTATGATAATTACCTACATTGCACACAAAGCTTCGGAATACTTAGATAATAGAACTTAGCTGTAAATTATTTTTTTTTTTATTTTTTTTTTTTTTTTTTTTTTTTTTTTTAAATAAATACATAAGACACGCATATTAATATGTACCTGCCAATTTAGTTTAAGTCTTATAGAATTAAAAATTAAATCTAAAAAAGAAGTTTTTTACCCTACAAATGGAATAAAATAGCTATTTAATGGATGAATTAGCGTAATCGAGATAGAAGATATTTGTTCCGTCAAATTAAATTTACCTCACAATACTCATATAATAACATTAATTCAATATTATTTAGTAATTGTAAAATAACGATTTGCATTGCCTAGTAAAATTCTCATTAAAGTACTAATAATTTAGCCAGGATAAATTTTTTTCTTATTGCACCATCATAATATAAAGATCCAACAAGGATGCAGCAGGCCTCCATTTGAAAATGGCTATTGTAATTCATGAACTATTTGAATGGCGTACACTTTGGTGCGCTTGGAGAATATTTCCTTGCCTTACTCTTTCTCTCTCTCTCTCTCTCTCTCTCTCTCTCTCTCTTTCATACAGGCGCGCGCGCGCGCGCATACACGCATACTTAACGACTGAATAGTGCGTCACCGAGCTTGGAATAGCGGCTGATGTCAAGCTCGCAGATTACTTGAGAGACGGTCGCTGCTCTGTTCTCTTTCTTCCTCCTTCGCACTCCTCCCACCCACATGATTCGAGGACCATCTTTGTCCTTAGAAGAAAAAAGGACAAATAAAAAAATTAAAATAAAATAAAAATCGCAAGCCCTATTGACGTTGCTTTTTATTTCTCTGTCGGCGGAGTGTCTGAGACGCTGTAACCCACAATTTAATACGATTCACGATGGATTAGGATAGTTGCAGGAGTGGCAAGAAAAAAAAGAAAGCTCGATCGACATTGACCACTTCCTTATTCTTCGATATGCCACGGTTCATGGACGTCTTTGTACAACTGCAAACATTTTTATCGATCCTAAGCATCACTCGTGCGATACACAATTACCAAGAGCCTAAGAGTCAAAAGAACCCGAGTGCAGTAAGGAACTTCACTTTTGACGTTTGTTCATTGGATCGATAAAGTACCATCAAAATAATAATTAAGACACTTCGACGATTTTTAAAATTAATTCAGCGCACGATACTTCTTCAATTCATGGGATGTTATTGCAATTTAACCGGTTAAAGTGATTAAACAAACAGCTACGTTCGACCAATAGATCTAAAATTTAAAACGTATTTAATTTTAAAATATTTTACCAAGTACAAATATCCGGAGATTGTACCTTACATTCTTCATGGCCCCTTATTAAACTTGATAATCAGAGCATGATAGGACATAATATAAATATCACCAAATTTCCACGGGACACATGAACGTGACTGTTATACTACAAACGATGAATTATGTATTTATCCAGCAGTTACCCTCGCTATGATAGATCATTCAAATATACTTAATCTAAAAAAACTCTTCTTTTTTTTCATTTCGTGTTTTTTTTTTGTTTTTTGTTTTTTTTTTGTTTTAATGTTTTTGTTATGTAGCAAATATTTCTACTTGTTCCAAGTCTTTACTGAAAATAATCCTTATTCTTGTTTTTTAAAATGATCATTGGAATTATTTTTAAAAATCTTATCGTGGCAAATATTAGCATCATCAATTAAATTATTGAGTAATAATAAGCAAGCAACTAGAGTAATGATATTCAAACACTGACGAATGATTCATGCCTGCGAACTAGACTGTTTAGTTAAAAAGCAAGCAAATATTCTGTTCTATTCTTATAAGATGTGAAATTAGTTATGAATATTGTGCAATTACTAAGCATTCAACTCTAAAGAACTTAATATTAAAATTCCAATTTTATTACTTGTGTTTAGCATCCTATTGCGCAAGTACTTCTTTAAATGTTACAAAATATATAATTATAGTCTATAAGTTTATGTATTAAGTCTTTATATTAATTTATAAAACATATAATTACAAACAAAACAAAAAAAGTAAAAAACAAATAGTAATTTAAAGAGTATAATTTGAGTGTATATGAAACACTCATATATAGATATATATATATATATATATATATATATATATATATATATATCGAAAGTTTAGAATTGATTTATTATTTATCATGTTTTCCTGAATTTCGAGCCAAAGTTCCTTGGTTTCCTGAATTTAGAAAATGGAATGTGCACAGTTTTGGCACCTACCGTAATTTTGAAATTAGTATTAAAACTTGCACGTATTAGATTGTTATTAGGATTTTAAAGACAAAAGTATGAACAAAATTAATTTTCACTCTTCTCTCACTATCAAATTTATTTTAATTGATTTTGAAAAATTAGATGGCCCAGGTTAAAGTCAAATGAAAAATCTGTCGATAATTAATAAATATATTACGATACATTGTTGTAACATTTTGTTATTCTTAAAAATTATTTTATTTGTAATAATAAAATTTAGTTAATAATACTTTTACTTTAAAAACAAATGAAACGAGACGTATTTACATATCAAATTTTTTTAACTAAAATCATATTAACATTTAATACATCTAAAATATAAATGGGAAATAAAGATTTTATTCACAAAATAGCTTTTCATAAATTTAACAATATTGGCATGGATTTACTGAAAATCTAACTGTAATAAATAATAATCCGATTGCAATGTCACTTTACAAAGGTAATTCTCCGAATAGGATTTACCCCATACTGGCCCATACAATGCACCTGTACAGCAGTTATTAATTACAATCAAATTTAACATCACATACCGTTTCCCCAAACTTAAATAATTTATAGCTGTACTCGAGCTAATAAACATTTGTCTTGAATCATCAAGTTTTACAGTGGACCATGTAACATTAATCTAACATAAAAATAATCTTCAAAACAGTAGCGAGTCACGACATCGGTTTAATAGCTCGTGAAGCATACGGAAATGGATGAATAAGCATGAGATGCTTCACACAAATTCAAGCGAATACAGAATTTATACGCTAAAGCAGTTGTGTCGCAAAAATAATTATACTAAAGCGAATCAATACATTTAATGCTCAACAAAAGCTGACATGGAGCGCAGAAGAGGAAAAAATGCTTTTATTAATTGATTTCCCAAGACGAAAGTTTTCAACTCTAGGTCACATCACTCCCTCGCTCCTCTCTCTCTCTCTCTCACCCATACAGTCTGTTTATCTATTTGTCAGTTTCATACCGTTTTACTCGACATATCCGACGTTCGTACTCATTCCCTTTTTATTTTAATGCACTCCGAATATATACGAAGAAATGTTTTGTAAAAGTGCTTCATTTGATTTAAACAATTTATAAAATTTTAGTAGAAATCATCGTCTATACATAAAAAGAATATTAAAAGTAATATTTTAAAAATTTTGCCTTATTAAAGTCAAGAATTTTTAAATTTGGATAACACAATCGTTAGCTGTGCACATGAATGTCGCTATCATCCAGCTTGCCCATGTATCAGTACATTCTATAAAATTGTGAACTATATATGTACATAAAAAAAAAACATTGGCTCACTAGGTATGTGAACTACTTTGCAAACTCGCGGTTAAACAACTATTTTCGTATACCTGCATACGTGCAAGCTGCTTATTACTTTGTTTAGCGGCGAGAGACGGCATTAGCACACATACATACAGAGTACTGCATGCAGTCTTCTAGGATAAGATGCAATGATTTAACAAATGTATATAATTGTGATTAGTTCGAAGTCAGTGAAGGAAGAATATCATCCAGTTATTCACCCTTTTAAAATTGACGTATAATTACAGCATTATCAATTGAATTATTAATGCCTATCGCAGTAATAAATAATAAATGAGAATGTTGTACGATTTTATTTTAATATCAGAAAAATTAAAGCAAAATGGAAAAAAAAACAAATAAATAAAATAAATAAATCCCCCCCCCCGGCCCCAACACAGACATATTGACACATGAGAATATTCAAATATTAATTTTATCAAAGTATTTTTAATAATTGATATATATCCCGAAACGAACATAATTTTCAGTTAAACATTATACTTTGCGCATTATTATAAATCATCGGATTATTTAAAGTACAAAAGTTCTAAAAATAAATATTCTAGTGAAATACACTGAAATGCAAGAGAACAAAAAAAAAAAAGAAGAAAATCTAGGTAATAAAGATTTCTTATCTTATCCGTCGATATTTTAAACTGATGAAAAGTTAATTTATTTTTGTATTTGAAACATAATTTTAAATTATTTCCGTTACCTTTTTTACATTTCACATTCAATGCTCTTAACAATATGAATATAATCTGTATAATTGTTCTGAATATAGACTCTATACATAACTGGACGTAAAAATTTGACAGTAAACATTTCGAAAAATCTAATTTTAAATATAGTTTGATAGGATTGAGATCAATGGCAATAATATTTCTAAGTATAAACAATTTACTTATTTTATTGCATTAGAGCATTAAATAAATATTTAATAATCAATTTGAAATACTCTATCTCTCTCTCTCTCTCTATCTCTCAATATAATATTGTAAAATATTTTATATTCTTTTAACTAACGAATATCAGCAATTATAATGATTATTGCAGCAACACCTTTACGTACATTTGAAAAATTGTAAAAGAAAATTTTTTTCTGTCATATATAAATATAATGGGCGTTAATGTATTCATACGCAATTAAAAAAAAAAAAAAAAAAAAAAAAAAAAAAAACAATTTATTTATGTGCCAATGATTTCATATATTATTGAATTACGTAAATCAATTCTACATATTTTTAACTTAATGAATATGTTTTTCACCTAATCAGATATTTTAAAGACAAAAAATATATGAAGTTTCGAAAAATGTCGTTCTTTAGAATGGATGTAAATACGTAGTGTTTGTACGAACAATTTCATTTAAAAATTTATGAATGCATTGTTGAATTAAAAACCTGAAGAAAGTCGGACACCAATGTTAAATCGCTTCGTAAGAATCATAAAAATGATATCAAAATATAATTAATATATAATCAACGTGATATAATTCATATTAAGTGCAGTGTGAAAATTATTCTACTTAAAAAATAATTAAAAAAAAGAAAAAGAAAAAAACTCCAAGAAATGATTCATTTAAATATACTTATATCAGCGAAGTAATGAAATCTTGTAAATCTATTAAAATATCCAAAATTATTTTCCAAATTATCACTCTGCGCAACTTTTATTTCAAATTTTGTACTCTCTACGTTACTTAATAATTGTCTTCGTGAAATAAATTAATCGATGCATAAATTTATAAATATACTCGTCGCTTCAGTCTCGATGCTTAATTAATTATAAAAAAAAATTTCATAAATGATTGCGATTACTTCAACGAATTTACAGAAACACAAAATGATCTATGTTAATTTAAATATTACACATAAGCATTACAATAATAGAGAAAAAAATGTTATTACACCTTTTTAGCTCGATAAATGATGTTTTATTTGAAAATCAGAATAAAAATAGGTTACTAATTTTCGAATAAAAAATTCTATAGATAAAATATTAATTCAGCCAATATATGATATTAAAATAAATTGGGATTGGATTTAATTGTTAATAAATTACATTTTGAAATAATTGAAATAAAGATGCAGCTAACATTTAAATCTTCTTTCTTCAGTGAGACGATAGAAATTTTGTTGTAATTCAATAATGCAATAGATATTTCTTCTGGAAATGATTGCAAGATGAATGTGACCAATTTTACCTCTTGTCAATGAAAATATTTTATAAAAATAAAATTATGAAATTATTTATTCGATGGTAACTTTATAAGGAAACAATGGTAAGCGTGGGATGCACGCACGTTCAATCTTAAGTCAGTTATTTATATGATTTTCGTCAAATGTTTCCATTTTAATCAGCCTCATTTTAAAGGAAATTAAGGATAATTTAACTCACTATAATGTTCTGTATTTTTTTTATAAAAATATATTGAATATGAATATGCAAAACAAACTATTTTTACGTATTATCATGTATGTTAGTCATTTATTAGCAAACATAATTTATATGATCATATATTAATTTAATGCTTTCGTGAAATTTTATTTATTTTTAATATAAATACATATTTATGGCGAAAATCATAATAAAATCATATATCAATGAGTAAAATGTAATAAATGTACATAAAGAAAAACTTTGTATTTAATGATTTTTTTTATTATCTTCCAGTATATCATGCTCAAGAATATTAAAACATTACGATTCTTTCACTTTCCATAAATATTGCCGAATATAAAAAAAAAAGAAAAGAAAAAAACGAAAAGAAAATTCGTAAATATTAATACAAATATATAATAGTTTTTTTACTATTTTAGAATTTTATTTAATAATAATATTAATTTAATGATAATAAATTTATATAATAATAATAAATTTAATAATAATTTACTATTTTACTATTTTTTAATTTATTTAACATTTTATGTAAATCGATAAAGGCATGGAATAAAGACAATTTGCGCGACGAAAAGTATTGCCGATACAGAAAATATTTATTGGAGCATAATTGGTAGGTATGTCGTATTCCATATTCGTGCAAGTTCATTGCTAAACGAGACAATTGATAAACAATACACAATACAAATATTCTTATATATATAAGGACTCTTTCTCAAGTAATGTGATTAACATCAGATCAATAAGTTTTTATTTTTTGAATGACCATTAAAACTTGCATCTTCACATATGAATAAAGTCAAGATAAAATATATTATTATATTAATTCAAATTTGTTAAATAACAATATTAAATATGAGAAAGTGATAAGTAATTAATTTAATATTTGTTGATATAAATTTCAATGCCCAATCGATTGCACGTAAATATTAAAAAAATTTCTTCAATAAAATTCTTTACTAATTTCACTAACACTAATCTCTTCCACTGCTCAGATAAATTGTTACAACACTATCGTATAACTGCGCCATCTGTTGGCCGAATATTCTGTCGTGTTATCGCAACAGTTTTTGCTCTCTTCGGTATTTTACATTTTTCTCCAAATTGTACAAGTTGAACTACCTTATGGACATCCTTGGCCTCATAAATATAAAACTTTTACTAATATTAAAATCAAATCGCTCGAGCTCAGTAATAAGCATAATATGTCCATTTACGTATTCGTGTGTGCGTTTTTTTTCATTTTGGGTGTTCCAATATCGGCGCAACTCTTATATTACAGCAATAAGGTTAGGGTTAATCGCCTGTTAAGTTATATATATATATATATATATATATATATATATATATATATATTTCGTTTGATGTCTTCTCATGACTATGGATAGTTAATTTTCTTATTTTCTCTATCGCATTTTCCCTTTTATTTGGTACATTTTTGCATAGTTTATATGAAAATTAGAATCTTCGTTTCCTTCCCATCTATTGGCTTCACTTTCTCTAGCTATACATATTAGTTATATTCGTAAATGAGAGGGGGGGGGGAATTATGGTATACTTGTATATTTTTGACTAGCATTTGCATTATTTGCAACACATAATTAAAACTAGTTTCATTCAGTTTATCCTGAATAATTAAAATTTTATATAATGCCTAATCAATTTGTACAATCGAATCGTTTTCGATATTTTACATTTAATTATACATGCTTTATATTATATATTTAATTCAATTTATCGTGGCTTGAATTAAATGTTAATTCTTTGGACTATAGAAAACTGTATTTTTATATTATAAAAATGCCTACTTTATTTACTCTACACCTTCACTTACAAAAGACTTAATTTACTACACCAAGTCTATCTTTTTTTCTTGTTTTTTTTTTGGGGGGGGGGAGGGGGGTGCCTTTAATCTGTTCACTCTCTCTCTCTCTCACTCTCTTTTTATTTTTTTTAGTTTTTATCATTTAAGCAAATACAACAAAGTACACATACGATTAGGAAAAATTGACGAATAAGTGTTGATTATTTAAATTCTCATTTTATATAAATGTAAACTAAACGGAGACAATAGAAATTAAAATGCCGAGAGTGCTTTGATAAAGTATAATGTATTTTTATTACAAAAACAAATATTTAATCATACAATTTGACACTTTTAACGGAATTTCAATGCCCTCGATTGAAATATATTGTAATTAATTGTTTGATTAATTGCGATAAAAGCTGGCAAAGAAACACGGCATTGGGTCAGTTATCTTTTTTTATATTTCGGAGATACGCATTTTTACCACAAACCACGATAAGTCATAGCTTTATTTCATAAATATAAAGAATATCAAATTTTTATTTGAAATTCCATGATTATCAATATTATAATCATTTTATTAAAGTGACTTTATTATAAGGAGGAATGCTTTTGTATGAAAAAACCGCGTGGTCGCTTCATTACAACTTTACTTTACTACTTTATTCATCTCTTTTGTATACGTGAAAAATGAGGATAAAAACTATGAACCGCCGGATTCACGTAAAAAATCGTCGAATCGAAAAAAGGACAATAAAACAGATTATATACGTGAAAAAGCCATTAATTTTCCATGAAATCCAAACATTTTCCTCGTGCAGAATCCATTATTTCGCCTGCGCTCAGTAGTATTTGGATCCATCGCGTAAAAACGGTGGGTGTGCGAGCTGCCGAGGAGGGGAGAGAAGAGAAGAGAAGAGTAGAAAGGAGAGGAAAGGAGATGAGAAGAGTGGAGAGGAGAGGAGAGGAGAGGAGAGGAGAGGAGAGGAGAGGAGAGGAGAGGAGAGGAGAGGAGAGGAGAGGAGCGGAGAGGAGAGGAGAGGAGAGGACAGGAGAGGACAGGAGAGGAGAGGAGAGGAGTGGAGTGGAGTGGAGGAATGGAGAGGAGTGGTGGAGAGGAAAGGAGAGGAGTGGAGTGAAGAGAGGGGGGTAGAGGTCAAAGTACACGATACACGAGAATCAATTTCGTTTTCACTCCAATTCACTCAACCAGGAAATATAATAGCAAGTCACAAGGAACCATCGACTGCTCGTTGCGTAGTAAAAAAGATCGTACGACGGCACGAAGGCGAGATCCCGTGTCGTTGAAATTAAAGAGGTAGAGGTAGAGAGAGAGAGAGAGAGAGAGAGAGAGAGAGAGAGAGAGAGAGAGAGAGAGAGAGAGAGAGAGGGGTAAAAGAAATTGTCAGAAAACGGTCTACCAGCATACACCATAAGTGAGAATTGAGGTGGCGTGAGAGCGTGTGGGTCAGCGCGGGTGGGAGGAGGAGAAGGAGGGGCAGGCGTTCGTGGATGATCGTCTCGTGCATGAGATAATCACGAGTCACGAGAATCCTCTCCTTTTCGCCGGTGAGCTAGCAACATGGCCGCCATTTGGCAGAGGCAAGCGGGCGCTGACTCCATCTCTTTCTCTCTCTCGATCTCGCCCCCGCCATGGCCGCCGCCCCTCGCCGCATTCCCTTCTTTACCACCTCTTCCACCACCCCCTCACTGTCCTCGTCCTTTGCAGTCACTCATAGCCGCCGCCGCCACCACCACCACCACCCCCCCGACCGAACCACTAAACCCGTACCCACTCATACCGCGGAATTTTTAAATCTCTCATTCTCTCTCTCTCTCGTTCTCACCCACTCTCTATCACCGTCTTCTAGCTCTCTCTTCTCCCTGGCCGATACTTTATGTCGCCCGCTATTATTCGGCTCCTTAAGAACGCGCGGGCCCACGTACATATATGCCTAGGTTTTCGCGCTCGAGCGCGATAGCGTGCGTCATTCGTCGTTATTCCTCCCGCGACTTATTACCTCCGCACGCACACGCGCGCGCGGTCGCCCCCTCGGCGCTTGCGCCCGCCCCGCTCACGACGCGCACATCCTGCTCCTCCCGGCCCCGTCCTCCTTCAGCCCCCGGTTTCGCGCGCGCGTTTTACGCTACGCGCTCCATACCTTCCTCGACGTTTTGCGAAGGTGAACGTGAGACCGGAGAAAAAAAGAAGCCGACTGCCCTACTCTCGCCCAACGTGTGCGCCGCGCACGAACGCACACGCATGCAAAGCCCGACAAGGCGAGGCGACAGAAAGGCGGCGGCGCGCATCAATGTGGCGCGATGCCGCGATGCGATACTTCCTCCCTCCTATCTATCGGTTCGCCTACATGGCGCGGACCATCCGAATATCTCCGGGGTTCCTCTGCTGTGACGTCACATGCAGCGGGCTAATTATCACCATTGGCCATGATTGGATGGGCAGGGGCAGGGTCAGGGGCCGGCAAGATTGCAGGAATCGAACGTTTCTAACCTCGACGTCGTCGGCGAATGTATTGCGACGTGGGAGGGGGAGTGAGGAGCAGAAAGCTATTTTCGCCGGCAACTCGGCGGCGATTCCCCTCGTTGGGTTTTCTTCCTTGGCTCCACCGGGCGACGTCGCCGCGCAATTTCCCCGTGAATTAATGTCCGGCTCGATTAATCGCACGGGCGGACTGGGCGATGCGAGAGGGAAATTAAGACTGCGACCCGTGTATCCCCGAAGCCGAAAATTAACCGGTGAAGAGCGGGCGGCGGACGGACGTGGTGAAAGCCCTCGGAAGAAAAAGGCGCGCATCTCAGCGAGCCCTTGGCAGCCCCATGGCACACCGCGTGCCTACGTTACATTGGGGTATCGTCGGCGACAGCGGAAGGAGGATGAATTAACGAAGAGGGGTAGTGGTGGATGATGGTGATGGTGATGAAGAAAAAGAAGGAGGAGGAGGAGGATGGGGGCCGCGGGGAGGACCGAACGATACGAGCGAGTCGGGCCACACGGCTTTGAAAAATCTTGACGTGAAATGTAGGAGAGAGAGAGTGACACTAACCTTATAACGAGTAGCGCTGCAGCCTTAGCAAATTTCGGCGTTCGTCGCAAGCACTTTTTTTTCGTTCGTTCTTCTTTTCAAAAAGTCAGCTCCTCCGGCGACGGCACTGACGTACGTCTCGCTCACGGCTTCTTTCTCTCTCGTCGCGGAAGCGCTCACACGAGGAGGGATCGCACACCAATTTACGATTTATATGTTACTACAGTTCATACGACTACGGCGACGACGAGGACGACGACGTTCCTCTCGGTCAGCGCACACACGATCGCACAACTGCCGACAGGGAGGGGGGAGCAACAGCGACGATGGATACGATACGGTGTACAAGCGTGCCTCCTTCGCTATCTCTTTCTCTCTCCTGCTCTCGAGTGCGTGCGCATGTACGTGCGCTTTTATGATTGTGTGCTTCTACTAGTTCCCCCCTCTCTCTCTCTCTCGCGCGCTCGCTCTCACTCTCTCTCTCACTCTCTCACTCTCTCTCTCTCTCTCTCTCTTTCTCTATGCGGTAAGTAGCGTATGGGTGTGCGCGCGCGCGGCCTCGTCGCTGGTTCCTAGTTACTGCCAAGTTGCGCCAACGTGCGGAAATCTGAATCTACCATGACACCGGATACGTCGCCATTTGCTTCTCGATCGATGCGCCCCTACTGCGTAATTCATACTCGCCGCTCACTTTTCCATTCCTTCCACGTACGATAACGCACAATTCCCATTTTACGCTCATTTTCGCGCCATTGTTATTGATTGGGAGTGTTGCCATTAAATATCAGGTATGCTTATAAAGAGCGAGCCCCGGTACATCCAGTGCTATAGATTTATTTTTCATTTACGATGTTCAGTGACTCAGGACGTATTAACGGTTGGCACGACTGATTTCTCCCCTTACACGTGCATCTGCGCGTGTTCCGACCTAACCTACGTCCCCTTGCTTTTTCAGAGCGAGAACGCGTAAGGACTCGTCGATCGCCCATAGAAATGACACGCAATCGATTAAATATGACGATTAATCATATTGAAGTACCTTTTATGATATGCTTCATTGTTAAAATAATCGTTTCGGCTTAATGCACAGTGTGTGTGGCTAATAAGTGTCAATTTGACTTAGCTAGCGCCATCTGTCGAATTACATAATAATAAGAATGACTGGAGGTTCTACGGTAAATTTAAATTCAACCGCACAATTGTGATTGCCGCGCTCATGCTTCGCGAGTCTTATAAAACCATGGATATCATTCAATGAAAATAAAGTAATTGATTTGAGAGATGTGCGCATACTTGTGTAAATTAAATTAATCATCTGACGAATGTTTAGTACGATTACAACTCGTTAGAAATATGACGATACGACTAATAGTTGCACGTGATAATATTCAACAAATTAACTTCCAACTATTCCAATAGTTATTCAAACATCTCAGCTTAATTAATAATACTTTGTAACAATGGTATTTTTTTAGTGAATTATCTTTATTTAATCATATTTTATGATTTAGTTGATTATGATTAATATACATATTTATCATGGCAAAGTTGTTTTAAGGCATTTTTCAATTTTACTTTCAATTAATCATCAATTACATGATTGAACTTCCGCCTGGTGAAACGCATGGCTATTGTAATCGTAATTTAATGTAAACAATGCTTATTCTTGAAAAATATATAATGCCGAGCTATTAAAGACCCATAATGCATTTTGCGTAAATAATTGATTCATTGTTTGATTGATTTGCGTAATAAATAAAAATTGTGAATGCTTCGTTTGTATGAATTTCATTGACGGGTCAAGATTTTAAAAATTGAATTCCTAATTCAAACGATACGAACATATAAAATGGCCGTATAATATTAATGGCATTCTTATACAAATGCATGATAACAATTTTATAGATTAGATAAAATTAATTAAATGTACGTTTACGTATATGTCGAATAGAAAATTAAGATAGAATTGGAAATTCGTATAGATCAAATTGTATACGTAAATTTTACAAATATCACAAACTTATAAACGTAAATTGAAATTTTCTTTGACGAAATATCGTCGTATTAAATTTTTATCACCTTTACAAAATACTATTTTCATTACAATCCAAATAAAGATTCTTCAACTCAATATACATAAATCGGCTATCTGATTATTATTTTATTTTTCAACGTGAGAATAATTCTTTTATTACATTTAATATTTGATAATAAAGGATCCGCGAACTTATCTCGATTACTATACATATATTTGGTTTTATTTATTTCTTATGTATGCATGCATGGATAACAACTCGTTAACATTAAAAATTCAAAATATTTTCCTAACGATACAGTAAAAATATACAAAGTTTGTATTCGCATTGAGTCATGATTCGAAGCATGAACTAACTCTTGCAAAATATGCATAATCAATGCGACAAGTAGTTTGTTGACTCACTATTGAAAAGTTAAGAAACTACTTATTGCACCGTAAATTCGTGTGAACTTATACTTCTACGACTGTACATAAATTGCACATAGATTGCTTATTTAATAGTAATAAAAAATATTAAGTGATTTGTTAAAATATAAAAATTAATTTGATGCGATAATCGCGATGCTATGTACAAAATTGACTAATCATGAATAAATATGCTATGATTATCTTGTTAATGATTTCTCGCTTCAAAGGCTATTTTCCAAACATCAAAAATGAAATCCTCAGGGAAATTATAAGAATCTGGCATCGAACTATCGATTGCTTTGGCAACGTCCATACTATTTATTTTATTTTGAGCAATTTCCCATAGTCGCCTAGCTGCAACATGAAAATTCGAATTTAGAGAAAAACAAGATAAGGAAGGAAAATATATTATAATAAAGTAATGGCCTCTCATTACCCAGCACAACGTCGCTAATTCCCATGTAAATATCCAATGCATTATTGATTTTCTCGATTTTTTCTCTTGACTTATCATCTTCGTTCTGTAAAAAATAAAACAATTTAAAAAAAAGCATTAGTTTTTCTTTTGTTTTTTTTTCTGTTTCTGTTTCTGTTTTTTTTTTTTTTTTTTTTAAAGAAATTATTGTTACGTCGCTTAATATCGTAATATTTTTTGTTCACTTAAAGAAATAATTGAATTTTTCGTTAATTATCACACTGTAAATGCAGTTGATTATTAAAATTAAGAAACTATAGCAATTATGGGCAATTATTAGAATTATAACAAATTAACATTTATTTAAGTAAACGGCAGGTGTAAAATTGTCGGTAGAGTTTATAATTTCCTAGCAACTTGTTTTGTACAATTTATTATTCCTCTACAGAAATGCTTCATACTGTATTAAATATTTTCTAACTTAATCTAAGACCATAGTGCATTTTAATACAGATTAAAAGAAAAAAAAGGAATAATTATACACTTACAGAAACGAATTACGTAGATATTTTCTTATACTAAATTACACGTACCCGTCACACACGTGTAACATTTATTTTTACTACTTCCGTGCATATTGCCAAGTCAAATGCTGTTGATACACGAAGCGCTAATCGTTTCGACTTTATTAATCTAACGATTTTATCACAAATTATTTATTATAATACGTAATTAATAACTACATTGAGAAATCTTACAGTATTCAATAAAAATTGTTCTTTAAGAATGTGATTTTGTCAATTAGTCGACCTGCGATAATCGAGTACGTGAAAACAAAATCAAATTTTTTATTAAAAGCTATATTTCGTTACACAACATGAACGAAAAATCTAATTACTAAAAAAATTTAATTACATCTTAATGCATCATTAATTTAAATGATAATAAGCACGATAATTAAGATTAAATTATTGTTGAATAATGTTCAAAGTACCGACGAATGTGCAGCTCACATTATCAAACGCTCGAATATTATTGTTGGTTAAAATAATAATATTATTTTTAAGACTCCTATATAAGGATAAATATTCCTCAGAATGACGAATATACGGATTTAT
The DNA here is from genome assembly GCF_000503995.2 of Ceratosolen solmsi marchali. Classification (NCBI taxonomy): domain Eukaryota; kingdom Metazoa; phylum Arthropoda; class Insecta; order Hymenoptera; family Agaonidae; genus Ceratosolen; species Ceratosolen solmsi. The sequence goes on along the minus strand of NW_011948426.1, from coordinate 2,519,200 downwards.
TGCCCCAACGTACTGACCACTTGCTCGATCTTCGCCATGCCGTCGGCCTTAAATCTCAGTGTCTCTCGGCCGTTGCCGTAGCTGCAGAATTTGCCTCTGCTTCGGGGCCCGGCACATCTGGGCCCGATAATCCCGAAGCCACTTCTACTGAGAGGCTCGACGAGCCGCAGCACTAAGGTCGCACCTCGCGTGATCTCCTTCAACATCCTTGCCACCTCGTAGTGCCGTTTACCAACCAGACTTATGCCGTTCAACTTCTCGATGTGGTCGCCGATCTGCACGACTCTCAATCGGTCCATTATCGAATTTTCTTTAATGCGCTTGATAAAGACGTAACCCGCTCCATTGTCCGTCAATGTTAGTCCCAATGCGTCCTCGGTCTTTATCAACTCAATTTCCTTTGCTCGCCCTACGAATACGTACGTTATTATTCATTTATTGTTCATTGAGCTAGGGATTGTTTAATAGCTTTAAGCGTTAATTAAGTTGCTTTGATCGGGCAAATGTTCGTTTAACCCCCATAAGCAGCTATCGTTGTGCGGTAAATTGAAAACTTTGTTGAAATTTAAAATACAAAATAAAACGGTAATTTTATTGGAAAATGTTAACATGTCGGAGATTGGAGCGAAAAATCAAGCCTTTCTAATCAGTGTATGAGAAAGGACGCGATGTGAGCTTAATTAAAATAATTAGCTCGTTTCTAGCCTTCTGTTGGTTTACTACTGCCTTTTCATAATTAACTGCCAATAATAGAAAGCACACTTTCGTTTACACAATATTATAATTAATTTGCTTTGTATGATAAATCTATAATAATTTGATAAAATAATGAATTCTAATATAAAATTACTTTGTAAAGATTTAGTTGGATTTAAATTACGTATAGTTTGCAATAAATCTCTCCGATCGAATTAACATATTAATTAGTTATCATTAGAACTATATGTAGGCATCATCACGAATCTTTTACCGTTCGCATATTAAAAACAGTAAATTCATACCACATAATAAGATCCAGTGATTTTTAACTTTTTAACTGCAATAATGCAATTAATCATGTATCTACATCGTTAAAATTTAAGAAATTGTTAAGTACTTGAGACTAATTTTGTACAACTTGGTAACTAGCGTGAATTTGCATATCCTTTATAAATTTTCAAGTATAAAAAGAAGAAAATTTAATAGAAATTGAATTATATATATATAACTAATATGATACTTAAAATCAAAGATTTTATTATTTATGATTAAAATAAGCTATTTAAATACTACTAATAATCATTCAATTTCAAAATCCATGCTCATAGATCAGGCAAAATTAATAGTATAAATGAACTCGATATAAAAATAATTAGATGAAATAGAATGAGATTAAAAAAAAAATAATAATATTTAATTAAACGAGATTAAAAATATGATATTCGACAAGTACATTCGACTAATTCTGTATTGCTTAATAAAAGAGTAATAAAAGAGATTTTTTTATATATATATATATATATATATATATATATATATATATATATATATGAGTTTTAAATAAAAAAAAAAAATTATTAAAACTATAAAAATAAAAATGTTATTTTAAATTCATGTTATGCTTAATCGATATATTCAATTCTTTATTTAATTAATTATTGACTTACTAATCAATTAATAATAGAATAATTTTTTAATTTAATGCACAAATTTGATTTCATTATACGGAATTTATTATTACAATATACAAAATTTAATGCTCTTAAAAAAGCTTATCTTAATATCTGTAAAAGACAACTTATCATTCACTGTCCTCAAAATGTTAATAACTTTTGTAATAAATAAATCGAGACTTTCTGATATATAGATTTGTCGTTCTTGTAAAATCTACATAGCAAGCATAAATGAGTAGTAGCGCTGATTTCAAGACCTATTTTTTAGAATAATAAATCATAAAATTAAATTGAAAATATGATTTTTCTTCATTCATTTGTATATTGCAAATAATAGTAAGCAATGACAATTATTTATCTAAAAATGAAATCTCATTTATTGAACAAGAATTAATGCTTCTTAGAGTAAGATTTATATTAAAATGAATTTATAGGATTTAATGCAAGAGTCGTATTTTTTCATTTTATTCAATTGCTCGCTGAGAATTGATAAACAAAGCTAAAACATACACATTCTTTATGTTTTAATAATTTAATGGTTGGTAATGTAAGAAAAATTTTGCAAATAAAATGGAATAATATTGATATTTATTTGCGTAATCTCAAGCAGAATATCCAATTGCCATTTAACATAAAATAAGCCGTATATTTTACAATTATCTTATCACTTTTACATGAAGTATTTAAGATATTGAGCGTATTCGATATCAAAAGGGCATACACATGGCAATTAATAAGAACATTTTAATGTCTCCTTTACATGTATTGTTATATCTCCAGTAATTTATTGTTCAGAACTTTTTTTAAAGATACTATGTTCACAAAGCCATATGCATGAATTTAACCGGACATAAAACGACATGCCTTTCATAAAATAGAAGCAATGAATATTATGTGAGTCTGCGAGAGGAATAATTGTCCGTTGTTACTCGTCAGTAGAATTCTTCTTGAAATACTTAAAAGTAATGATACGCAAGTAAAAAGTTACGAGGTTTCTTTCACATCGAGTGAATGACGATATTTATAAAATGTTGAATAGTAATAAAATGTAGAAGAATAAAGCTTGAAAATTCAGATGAAAAATGTAGTTGTGTTTTATAAATATTCTTACATTCATGCATAAAACGTTTTGTGTATTTTGTTAGGTTTATATTGTTTTTCAATAAATGTTAGCCTATGCTTTAAAAATATAATATAGATTTGCGTAAGCGATAAACTTCGATTTAATTTAATAATTCAGCTGAACATTTCGACAAAATTTGATTGAAATAACAAATTCGTTTCTAGATATTTAGATTTTATGTTGGAAAAATTTGTTAATAGTAGGCAGCTAAGAGTGAACAAATTATCTTTTAAGCGTGAAAAATACTCTCTGAGTTGTTAATATAATATTGCAATGTACATACATACTTCTTTCCTATTGTCTTTGAAAATTTCGCGGCTTATTTCACGTACTTTTATGACCAAATATCTTCAACAGCTAATTTAATTCACAAAAGGCATAATGAATCTTACTTTAGAACTATATTCTCTTGTCTTTGTGTGTGAGAAAAATATATACATAACTGGGAGTAAAGTAATTTTTATACGATGTCAATACAACGATTATTCAAACAATGCGATACAATAAAAATTATTCGCCGTAACAATATAATAGTCGAATAATTTATAATTATTCGTTCTTCGAGGATTTCCATTAGCAGAATTTAATAAAAAACTGATTATAATTTTTAGTTTAAAAATAATACTACTACCTCGAGTCCTTTTCCTACGTTATATTTCATATAATTTTATTGATTGAGTGATCGGTGAGTGGATGTAAAAAAAATAAACAAATAAAAAAATATTAAATTCAAAGCAATTAAATCGAAGAGAAAAAAAAACAATAATAAAAGTTGTAAAATGAAGTGAAACTAACCTTTTTTGTGCGCAAATATAAAGTCATCCAAACCAATTTGTCCACCCACCAACTCAGACATTTCTATCTTGTGAGTATTTAATGTGCAAAAAAGAATCTGCAAGAGAATGATAAATATAATTTATAAGTATAAATAGATTTCGGATTCGTTGTAAATGAGAATAGATGGAAGTATTTCGTGCAATTATTGTCTTTAATAATCGTAATATTTTGTTGCTTGTAGATTAAGGAGAATCGTGTGTAGAAATTTTTTACCTTAGAAAAAATTTATAAAGTATGGAATGATATTTTATTTAAAATAATTTTTTTCTTTTCTTTTTTTTTTTTGTTTATTTACATTCCATATCTTTAAATCACATATGCAACGTTTTTCTTTATTTTCTACAAAGTACTTTTCTACTTACTTGTATTATTAGTCATTTTGCAATTAGCAACGAAAAATGTTTCTTTCTATGCGCAACTACGGGGAGAAGCAATATTAAATTTTTTGTTAATTTAATTTTGTCTAATTTTTTGGCAAATCTAACCGTAGACACCGTATCGCAAAACAGCAATTAAATTATCCGTTCCATGCACATTTCTTGAACGGGGAAAACACTTTTGCCATATATTTACTACAGCACAGCCACGCGTCCCTTCACCAAATACGCAATTTTATCGCACTTTTCTCAATGGATTACCAACAACGCAATCTACGAAGTAGAGGAAGAGTCTTAATAACAAGTGTGCAGAGCCCTTTTGCCTTGATATTTCCAACACGAATTTAACAAATTTGCCTTGTTCCCCCAAGGACGCATTATTCGCATATTCGAGAATGAACATCGAAATTCCACATAGAAGTTGCCACTTTGCATTTGAAAATAAACACCGCCACTTACCAACAAATTTCCCAAAGAACAATTAAGCCGATACCTTTTTGTAATCTGTTGAAAACGCACCCGTAACTGTACAACAAGAGGTCAAATTGCGCTCTGCAGCCTGTGACCGAATTGTTTCCTGCATCCGGTGAATTCATACCCTTGCACCCAAGTGCACTTGCTGCTAGCAAGCGTTAAATTCTAATACTTGGCGTTTAAAGCAGTTTACTCGCACGTAATTTGCGTTCGGCGGAATTGGCCTCGTGACGAGAAAGTGTATATTTTCTGCTCCAACGATACAAGGATTCCGAGCTACTTTGATTATAATTCATGAGTATTATTATGCCTTGTAAAAGAAAGAAAAAATGAAAAAAAAAAGAAAAAAATTTTTTAAAAAAATGTCATTTTTGCTTTAAAAGGAGAGGGAATAGTGAAAATGAAGCGTTGATGGAAGCGAATAGAGTGTAACGGCGATAAAATGGCATTGTCGATAAATCTAAATATTTCCAATACATTCGATTAATAATCGTTACCTCATCTATATGAATATCTTATAATTAGCGCAATCAATATAATATCTTGGTACGAGTGTATATTGATATTAGAAAACAAAAAAATTCACTTTCAAATAGAGTATTTTTAACGGTAAGTAGGTTTTCGAGTGCATAGAAGAAAAAAAACGAAGAAAAAAAAAACAAGCAAGTCTATAATATATGTAAGGCTCGTTTCCGTTAGTACATGAAAATATCAATAAAATCAAATAAATGATAGGCAAATAAATTAATAACAAGTCCCTATATCGTATCTCAGTTAATAGTTTCAAAGTATTTAAAAAAAAAAAAAAGAAAAAAAAAATACCAAAAGAATTAAAAAATGATTGTACTCTTTAAAGAAGTGCTATTCTCAATTATTCAAACACCTTCGATAACCTCGTGAAATTCTCCAACAAAGATAATTTTGCGATTTCTAAGTTGATTAATTAGATAAATGTTATTACTAAATTCCTCGAATGTCTTAAAATGTGAATCGGTCTATTTAAGTCTTGGAATGCATAAGTATTAGTCACAAGTGGCTTGATTTGACAAACAAGACGGCCCAGAGGACTTTCTAGTTAAAAAATATGACTTGGTAGCTTTCGCCATTCGTTGTCGTGAAACAAAATAACAGATATAAATGGCTTGTCTTCTAAGTTATCCCTAGGATTCGCAAACGATTGGAAATTGCTTGCCGAGTGACTTGGAGTTGCTAAACGAGCTCTTGTTGTGCCTAGGAGGGATTTTCTCTCAAAACCGATTCGATTTCCGGTCTTTCTATTTTTTTTTCTTTTTTTTTTCAATCTATCACTTTCCATGTCATTCTTCTTCCTCTAGATACTTGAATTTTAAAAACTACCTTTCACGTACTTTTACAAGAAAAATATTTCGTACGTTTCAAGTATCTCTCTCTCTCTCTCTCTCTCTCTCTTTCTGCCGAACGAGCAAAAATAAAAATAAACTGCAATGTCTGATACGCAGTTTAGGGAGAGGCAAAGCGCTTATCACTACTGCATTTTTGTATGCTACTAATATATATTTTTAAATATAGTATTAAAAAATTTCATTTTTATATTTCCTTTGATTATGTTATGATTGTTGTATTATCAATCACTCCATGCCGAAGCTATCCGTTTCGTTTTATAGAGATACATTAATCATTACTTGTTTTTAAATTACAAATGTTGAAATATAAAATTGAGATACATTTGATTTACAACTTCCATAGTAATAATATATTAATAACTTTTTAATTCAACAATTATTATCTAAATTTTCATTAAAAATTTTATTTTGTAAATGTCAAAATTATAAAATGATTTTTTCAAAATTTATGAAATATACCATTAACCAAAATATAACGAATATTCGTAAACGTATTATATGAAGAAATTCTATAAACAATCAAAACCAATAGATTTGTCATTCGATCAACAGTTTATTAATAACATTTCTTACCATTGACTCACAGATTGAACTATAAAGCATTTGAATATTCAAAAATCATCGAATAAAAATTAATGATGCACAATTATCATTATTAGTCGAATTAAACACGATTATATCACTAGTTTTCAAGGTTTCTCTATATTACTTTAGTCAATTATTTTTACTCCGAAACTGGAATCATGTGCCAATGTTTTCTAGCGTAAGCATTCTCTTATCAGTATAGATTAGTATGAACCAGCAGCAGTTAACGTTACAACTAACTAAGCAAATAGTTGAATACTTATTTTCTTTCAGTTAATTCGCCAGAGTCAATTCTTAAAAAATTACAATTATTATTTGTAATTGACGTGTTAATTGTATTTAGTTAAGTCGTCTACATCGCTCATCACACATTGACTAATTAATTTTATTAAAAAAATATGTTATCGTTTTAAAGGCTCGGTAATTAGTAACTTGATGTAATAATTGATATTAATTGTTGAGTGAATGAAATTCTGATTACGGAATTGCATTTATTTGCTGAATACGAAATGCGATATCAAGCAACGTTAAGCAAATTAACAATCTACTTTTACCGTGATAAATTTATTCATGTAAATACATTATCATATAAAGAAAGTATTTTTTTTCCTCCCCCCAAAGACAATAATTTTAAATATTATCGATATTAGCTTGAAATAATCGTTCGAAATTGAATAAAACAATTTAATTTATAATTTGTTAATTATCTAATTATGAATATGTGGAACGGATGTGACATTGATACAGGCACATGTTATCACAATACTTTATGTTGTCGAATAATGAATTATCACACTAAGGATAACTTACAACCTTACGTGTATTTAAATGAAATAAATTCAATATAGTTGTCCTTTCAAGAGAAGAATAAAAAAATTAAAAAAAAAAAAAAAAAAAAAAAAAAAAATTAAAAGTACTAATTTTAATTTATGATCGACGATTTAGTGTGAAAGCTGTAAGTGATAAAAATTATCAAAAGTCGCAAGGATATAAAGTAGATATGAATCGTCATATAAGAAAATAACTTATACAGCAACATAAAAGGAAAATTTACTGCGTGAATAAAATTCATGCGCAATTTAACAAAACATAACAATAGCGGTAGTTCGCAAAGAATTTCTACTCTACATGAAAGAAAATCTGTAGCCATAACTGCCGGGCTGTTGATAACACTAAGATTCAATGGCAACATTTGATTATTTCGGAAAGTATCGCAAGTAGGCTGTTTAATTCTAACCGAACATTATCAACAAAATAAATTGTTGCAATAGAAAATTTTCCGCTCCCTTCGACTTCAGTCACTTTATGCGAAAATACTTTGATGAAAAATTAACGTTCACGCGTGTTTGATAAAAACATTATTTTGTAAAGATGTTTTTCTTTTTTTTTTTTTTCGTTGCACGTATTTCGATCTTGAGCATTAAAATATTCACTTAGTGAAATTCAAAATTGTATTTAGGATAATTATTATTTGAGCAGGAATTTTAATTAAAAAGTAATAACAATGAGTTGAAACTATGAAGTATAGTAGTTGAAAAAGCAATATAGCAATGTAAGTTGACACATGGCAAACACTTCACGCTTTTTAAGCTCCCTGTGTCTGACTACTAGCCTATTTGGAATAAAATTAATATTTAATTATTTATAAATATTAATGGTGGTATTATTTATTAGGAAAAGAATTTGTCATTAAAAAGTGCGGATATTCCATGTGCATTAAATGTAATGGCTTTATTTATCTATTTGTATTTTCACTTATTGATACTTGAAATTTATGCTAAATATTATAGAGAGTCAGCATATAATAACAATAGCAATAAATATAACAATAAAAATAACAATAGCAACAACAACAACAACAACAACAATAACAATAATAATAACAACAATAATAATAATAATAATGGCCTATTAGATTTGTGCGCATATTGTTTATGTCGTTTGTTATTTATTACGAGACAATTGGATGTGAGTCGAATGGAAGCTTTCATTTGATGAGAGAAAATGTAAAAGCCATCGTATCACTTGTCTTTTAGACGAAAAGAAAAAAACAAAATACAAAAAATGCTTTAAGCCTGGCAATAACAAGCCTTTCTTTCTCGCGATTATAGGGGAAAAAATGCCAGCAGTAGCGATACTATTCGAAAGTAATTTCATGTGATAAATTGAATTTTACTGGCGCATTGCATTAAAGCAGCATGCCTGCCTGTACTTTACTTCTTTGGAGTGAAATTGGCGAACTTGTTAGAAAATCATGTCGACAGCTAAATGGAAGTAAATTTTTCTGATTTTTCCGCTTCGGAAAGGGAAAGATTAATAAATTGCTAATAGCCGTCGTCGGCTTTGCATATATATATGTTGTTAAAAAAAAAAAAAAATCTCTCTCGATGCCCTATAGGGTTAATCATCTTGTCAATTACTTGTATCAAATGAATGTCTATATTTTATTGCTGTTACGCGTTATGATTAAATTTCTCATATTCTTATCACACGCGTTTCCTAAAAATAAGTAAGCAAAGACCTGTTGATTCGAAACATGTACGGTAGCATGCTAGTAGAGCGTCACAAAGTAAGATAAATATCAAGTTATAATGCATGTCTGCGTATAATCCGATATGTGATAATAACAATGATGAGAGTGCTGTAAGTGCAAGATAAACGATCCTCTTCTCGGACTCGTCAAAGTACCTGAATAGCCCATGAAAAACCATGAAGCAATGTCTACAGTAAAACGTGCAGTTGAAATGTTTGAAAGAAAAGAAATGGC